>NC_057949.1:28334141-28441641 GCF_018555375.3 Anguilla rostrata
TTGATGTTAACGTTCCTAAAGAGGGATGAACTGCGACTCCAGACGTGACAACACACAATCACTACTGGCAACTGAAAGCCAATGAAGATCTAGAACCCTGACTTAGAATTTTAGAATAAGGAGGAAAAAAAATTCCAGAAAACCTACTCTTCAGAGGGTTAATGCAATCCCTAGGGGTTGGGGGGATGGGGGTGAGGGAATGTTTGTAAAGGTATTGAAATAAAGTAAGAAAAAAAAAAAGGGCTAATTTCACAAATGCTATATTTTTGTTGCTGGTAATGTAGCTACAAAGTGCATAATTGCCTTTTGAATGCGTTTATGGTTTACACCAGCAGGGAACTGCAGGGCTTAAGAGCGGCATTACACTGTAATACGGCAATACAATAAGCGGAGACCCCCGAGTTCACTCTTTGTGATGAGACATTTTTTGATTTATGGTTTCATTGCAAATTGTAACAAATGTAATTCGTTTGACCGAGGTTTCTGGTGCGTGAGTTGTCGAGCCAATTATTATTAAGAGATGCCCATTATCAAAATCTCATACCACAGTTGCAAAAAAAGAAACAAAAAAAAACATAATAGGCTTTTGTGTAGCTGCTGGAGTTATAGAACAATTCAAATGAAAAAAAAAAAAAAACCTTGCACACTGCCATTCAATGCTCTCCTGTCTATTAAACTATTTTACAAAGAACGTTTCAACCCTCAGGTCTTCATCTGAATATGCATTCCTGACCTGATGGGGACCTGAGCATCGAAATGCAGTAACGCAGCTCAGTAAATGGGGAGAGCATTGTGTGTGTCTGTGTGTTTGGTTGTGTGTGGTGTGTTGTGTGGTGGTGTGGGTCTTCTTTCTTTTTTTTTTTTTATATCAAAAATCTCTCTGAGCCAAAATGGCGTCCGTGCTTCCCATGGTAAGAAGCGAAGGGGTAGCCCTTTCGTTGCCGCGAATTGGGTGCTGTTGTACCGGACCGCGAGTGGATTAGCGTGGGCTGAGGAGGAAACCCTAGGGGCCATCCTTTCAGTATTTCTGTATTTCCCACAATGCAACTGGCTCCCAAAGGGGCTGCAGTTTTGTGTTCTCCTTTCAATCGGCAGCCAATTAAAAGGCCTTGAGACGAGCAAGGTGTGCGGATTCCTAAGCCAAGCAATGACTTACAATAAAACACTTGGGGTGCGGAAAACATCCCAAAAACCCAGCAGACACTGCGGCCCATCCAGGACTGCAGTTTGACACCTGTGATTTAAAGGGTGGTGTTGGTCATGGTTGCCCAACCCTGTTCCTGGACATCTACCGTCCTGTACATTACGTTTGTCACATTGCAGAGTTGTGTACGTGTTGGTTGACCGGACTCATTAAAATTCCTGGAATCAATGCGAGTAGCACAGCTGATAACTTCAGAGTTAAGTTAAGTTTGTTTTTTATTCTCCCAACAGCTGCCTTTTTTAACATTTGCATAATTCTGCTGGTTTTTCTCCTGCCCTGCGCACGCTTTAGAGGGACCATAAAGTACATCTCATTAAGGGCTACTTCGCTGCGTGATTAAGGAAAAGTACAGGGTGCATTACACGCTCCGTTGTCCTTGAAGACGGTAGATTTACTGTGACTGTGACGCAAAATGGCCGCTCTAAATTTTTACAAGCAGCTCCCTCCTGGAAGCACACGTGAGAGGGAGAGTCCCGCACACCTCTTGCAGTTACTGTATCGCTCTTCTCTATAAAGGTCCTAAGCTGGGCACTAAAAAAAGAACAATGATTCATCCGTTCCTCATTCCTCCTTTCCACACCTCCACCACTGGGACCCCCTACCACCCCCCCGCTACCACCCCCCCACCCCCCGATGGATCCCAGAGTTTCATTTTGAACCACAGAACACTTTCATCATACTGTAAGTGCCTGGGGTGGGGTGGGGGGGGGGACAGGAGGACTCTCATTCTGCAGCCAGTCCGAGTTTCACTTTCATTCTATGGTGACATTCTATGGTGTTCAAACATCTTTCAATGAGCTGCATTTTTTTAATGCTATATTTTGGCCGAAATCCCTGGTTGTCTGTGTGCCTCTGTGTGTGTGTGTGTGTGTGTGTGTGTGTGTGTGTGGGTGGGTGTGTGCGTGTGTTTGTGGGCGTCTGTGGGCGTGTGTGGGTGGGCACAGAGATAAAAGGGGCTTAAATTGATCTCTACAGAATTCTGTTGGTTAGTAGCACTGAAAAATATTTTCGCCTTACCCGAGACGTTTCCGCAAAGACTCTTTTTAGCCACGGGTGCAAAAGGAATTTAGCCTGGGTTCTGAGACGGCAGTTTGTGGAAGGTGAAGAAAGAGAGAAAACCCTTTCATACTTCTCATCCCTCTCACACAATGTGCAGTGTGTTTGGCAGGCTTATCGCAGTACACTAGTCTACGGGTGGCATGGTGGTGGTCGGTTGTGCTGTTGCCTCAGCCAGAAGGTCCTGCACTGGCCCACAGTCTGCACTGGCCTGGTCTGCACTGGGTACAGTCTGCACTGGCCCACAGTCTGCACTGGGATGGTCTGCACTGGTCCACAGTCTGCACTGGGTATGGTCTGCACTGGCCCACAGTCTGCACTGGCCTGGTCTGCACTGGCCGACAGTCTGCACTGGGATGGTCTGCACTGGCCCACAGTCTGCACTGACCTGGTCTGCACTGGTAGTCTACAGTGACATGGTCTGGATTTGATACCAGACCTTAGGGCCAGTCCACACATTCGTTCAGTATCTTTGCGGTATCTGGACGATATTCAGTATCTGGACGAGCTACCCAGCATTCCCTAGTGTCTTACCTCTTCATTTACAGCAAATACAAAATTATGTGTGAATGAAAGCCGTAAATATAATTGGTGTTTATGTGAGAATGCGTACAAAAGATTTAAATAAATAAAAAAAAACAAAGAAAAGAAAGCATTTACACGACACATTAGTCTCCAACCAAATGCTCATGAATAAACTTCTAACACTTCTTCCCTGTGAAAAAGAGCATGCCAAAACGGTCTGGCCATTCATGGTTTTGTGATGAGTATTTGCGTCAGACAACGCATTCAATTCACAGCTCATTATTATGTAAATGTCCATGTAAATCTTTGTTATGCTCATTGTGTTATTTCCTATTCATGTCATTTTTCTTATCAGCTCGACTACCTTATTTTTCCATAATCGAAATGGGGCAGCTTGTGTGTTGGGAACAGATGTGACCCTGGCATTCAGCTTCCGGGGAAGGGCGCCGTCCTTATTTGCAGACTTTCCCTGCGTGACAAACCCCATCCCCTTTTGAATGGTGGACTTCTCCTTCATGCGCTTGCCTTAATAGGCTTCATTTTGAACGAGATGTTAGCTTGAGGCACTCTTTCAGCGTTTCGCAGATTGGTGAGGAAAGTTATCGGGTAAATTTGACCCCTTGCGGTACTCCACGTGTGCACAAAAGATCCAATCGCCAAAAGAGGAAAGGGCTGTAATTTAATGTGATTGCGACGTGATTAATATTCTGCGAGGTCTCTTTCACTATAATACAGCATTGAGTGAGGTAGTCACCGACAGAATCACACGCCGAGCATCAGGAACAGGAACATCCAGGTTTATTCTTCCAAGCCCAGCATGCGCACATGCACAGACGCACACACGCACACACGCACACACGCACACACGCAAATGCGCACATGCACAGACGCACACACACACGCACGCACGCAAATGCGCACATGCACAGACGCACGCATGCACACACACACACGCAAATGCGCACATGCACAGACGCACACACACACACAAGCACGCATGCATGCACACACACACACACTTACAACTTTTGGGCTGAATACAGTTTTAGACACACATGCTCACCACAACGTCACGTCACGACGTAGTGATGTCACGAATGCAAAAACCGTGCATTTTTATTTGGAGAAAAAAAAAAAAGTCACATACTGCCTGTCTTCAGTGACACCATTATCAACCACCCCCACCCTCCTTGCTTTGCAGCGATTGCAGATGGGATCACAAGGCCATATGCAACGATAACCACTGTTGGTTGAATGGGCTCATCACAAGACCAAGAGAAGCCCTTCAAAAGCCGCTTTTCCACCGCATGGTACCGGCTCGACTCGACTCTACTCGCTTTTGGTACCAGGGACTTCGTTTTCCACTGCAGATAGTACCCCCGTCAATGTAGCTGGTTGTGATAGCGACGCCGCATGAAACTGCTGTTTCTGACCAATCAGTGGTCTGCAGTGTTTTCACGTCACCTTTTGGTATCGCCTCAGCTCGCTTGGAACCTCGACGGAGGTGATACCCAAAAAAGTACAAGGTACCAGGTACTATACACAACTTTTGCCCGATGGAAAACCAAAAAAGTCGAGTAGAGTCGAGTCGAGTTGAGCCGGTACCATGCGGTGGAAAAGCGACTGTAATGGCCTCAGTCAAATTGTGAACTGAGAACCAACAGAAATCCTCTTCAGAGGAGGTTCCCTTACCTAATGCTTCCTTCCTTGTCAGAATAATTGATGAGAATGGAAATCTTTTTTTTGGCACCTTTGGTCATGTGACATGATTGGATTAAATCAACGTCTGCCCCTACATTTCGCTTAAAAAATAAAAATAAATAAATAAATAAAAATAAATTACTAAAAATTTGACCTTTTTTTATTTATGTTCACTCTACAAAAATTTGGTAACAGCAGAAGAAGTCAAGCTGGGTTTATGAAGAAAGTAACGCCAGCCTCTAACTCTGAATTTCAGGACAAACACTGGTGAAATTTAGCCAGTGACTCAAGGAACAAACCATAAGCCGGTGTGTAGGAACATCTCCAGGGTGTGACCAAAAACAAGAGTCTTAAAGTGCTATCATGCCAACATTTTACATAACGTGTTCTATCCCTCATAAATAATAGATATTTATTAATTATATACACTACATGCCCAAAAGTGTGTTTGCACCTGACATCCAACATTATCATTCTAAAACCATGGCCATTAATATGGAGTTTTGGTCCACCTTTCGTTGCAATAACAACCTCCATTCTTCCGGGAAGGTTTTCTACTGTAAAAGTTGGGAGTATTTCTGCTGGGATTTGCGTCCATTCAACCAGAAAAGCATAAGTGAGATTGGGAACTGATCGGGTGACTAGGCCTGGTTTGCAGCTGGCTTTCCAATTGATCCCAAAGGTGTTGCATGGGGTTGAGGTCAGGGCTCTGTGAAGGCCAGTCAAGTTCTTCCATGTTGTTCCTGACACAACCATTTTCTATAGGGACCTCGCTGTGTGTCAGGGGGCACTGTCATGCTCAAACAGGAAGGAAATCCTGGGGAAGCACAGAACTGTCCAGAATGTGATTGCATGCTGTAGTATTAAGGTTTTCTTTCACTGGAACTAAGGGGCCTAGCCCAAACCCTGAGAAACAGCCCCAGCCAGGAGGGAGGGAGATATTTTTGGTCATAAAGCGTATATAAAAATGTGATGTTGTGTTTATGGACCAGTTATAAAGGGTTCAAATGGGCTTCCGGAATGCATACCTCCCAAAATTGCCTTACACTGGTGGGGGGAAAAAAAGCTTCAGTTTGCTATATATCTATTATTTATCTTTTCACAATTGAAACGTTTTTAGGTTCAATTAAAAAATTTGTTACAAAGGTAACAAATTGAAGTGTAACAAATAAAATTTTAGGTGTACTCAATGAAGCATTTCAGCGTATGTAGTTAGGGGAGTGGGTTGAGGTGGGGTGTATAGTGGGTGGGCGTTGAAACATTGAGCTTATATTTGTTTAAAAAGAGTCAGTGCAACTGATTTTACGAATGGGTCCTTCACAGTATAGTATTGGACCCTCATATCACGAGTCATCTTTTCATACATACAAATTTAATTATTTGTATGTATTTGTATGACCTTGAATTAATTTACACCATTGTGATAGGAAACAATAGAACATGCATAAAGCAAAATAATCGTAATTAGCAGGACACTGTTCCTTTAACCTCTCAAGAGCTAAACGCAGAAATTGAGCTGCAGCGAATGCTAGTGCGTTCATTGAGTACATTCCACTGTACTTCAATTTAGTTGTAGGCTATATCGAGAATCCTCGAATGAATTACTTGATTGGTAAACGGGTGCAAGAAGTTGCGGCAATAATCTTTGTATAGCAGTCGTAAAGTATTTTCCTCGAATGTACGCCGATCGCAGCTGTAACCTTAGTCATTTTCTTTGAAGTTATTTGAGCGTTCTGACAACCAGAAAAGGTTCAAATTCTATGAAAATCATGATTAATACTGGCAATGATACTTTATTCTGTCCTATGTCCAGTTCCGCTTAACGCTTAGATTTTTTATATTCATGCAAAAAAAATTGATGCATACGTATTCATATGCATCGCGCATTTCCAACTATTTTTACTCTGCAACAATACGTACAGTTTTCAAAAAGCGAAATGCAATGCTGAATTCTGACACCAATTACATGATTAATTATGTGGTTAAATCAAGCACATTTAGCTAGGATTCCTGCTCTTGAACACATCGATATTATCGTCGGTACGAACTGATGCGCTAAAACATTTTCAACCCTCCTGAAAATTCCCCGCGGTCCGCGCACGGTTTTGAACCATTTCCGCACATTTCTTCCACTACCTCAAATTATCTGAATGGTGTGTTGAGTCAGTTGTTTGATGCCCGAAGCCGAACGTAATTGCGGACAAATCAAACGGACCAGACACTGGCGTGAGGCTGAACTAATCGAAACGGGGGCGGTGACAACAAACACGAAGTGGGTACTTGATTCGTGAGGAGGAGAATCCGGCGTTGGCAGCAGAACCAGTGAGACGGGTTTTTCTGAAAGTAAAGAAAACTAGTGAATACGAAGGTAGGAATGAAATTCTGCGCCTCCGCGCGCCATGCGACGTTCTAGGCTTACGCAGAAGTGAGCCGAATTGGATTAAACAGTGGACCACAGTGACCACGGCTGGACTGCACGACCGCACGCTGCAGTGACACCCGTGACTATATCTAAAAGCGGACACAGTGGACTGCAACGCGAGCGTAAATCTTAGCCGAGAGGTGCAGATAACATCAGACTTCCATCTGAAAATCCGGTGTCTGCATTGCAAGTTTCGAAATGTCGTGCGAAGGTTTCTAGCGAAAAATCTGCGGGGAAAGAAATTAGCAAGATAAGTATATAATGCGCATACACATCACCGATTAGTTGTTTTAGAATTTGATAATGAGAATTTTAATTCGGCTGCTGTGAAGCTTATGGCAAAAGTTACAACTCTACTGCTCGTTTACGGACAGTTCGTCAAAGTGACTTCGATGCACTTGCTCTCTGAGGATGTATAAATACGTTGTTTAAATGTGGTCCTTTTTTCAGTTGCCAAGTAGACAGCTGTCGCTTCGCAGACGAAACTCTGAAGAGCCTGTTCACGAGCCGACAAAACGCAAAGAGCGGAGTACAATCACAGAGTTGCGACAGGCTGCATTACCAGAAGTTTTAATTCATAAGGCAATCGGCTATATTGCCTGAAATTGGTCGTCGTCCCGATTGCGTTTGCTATTCATATTGAAGCGTCTGCGGGTTCGTTGTATACATAGCCTAGGCTACATCTATACATACGCACCTTAGGCACAATTAGACTAGCCGCGTCTAGAGAAATTGTTTTGCCGGAAGAAAACCCGATTCTAAAACCCAGGAACCAAACTGTGTCGGCATTTCTCCCCGTTTTGCGGACAGAAAACCAGGACAATCATTAAGCATTTTTTTCTTCGCGCGGCTATAACGAACCAACCTCAGTAAAGTCATCAAGATGCAGAAAGCGATGCGACACAGCCTTTGGAGTTAATATATTGGGAGCAATAGGCGATTATTTATAATGGTTCATTAACACTGCGTTTTTGTTCGTTTAGTACCCATCATGTGAAGAAAAAAAAAATATATATATACTTTTCAAGTTTTAAAAAGGACGACCACATTGATGAACGATGGCTTATACCTTTATGGAATCAATACAACATCAATTCCAGAAGTCAAGCGTCGCATCCCTTTAGAGCGAGGGCGGTGGGGCAATCCATTCTTCCACAGCACGGCGTCTCTTGGCTTGAAGACAGCGAAAGAGACGGGTTGAGCATCTTGAAAGACGTCTGCAGCTGAAGTTCCAAAAAACAAACAAACAAACAAAAAAAAAAGAACATGTATCTCATCCGTCCACTGGAGGTGAGTTGTTTCTTACCGGTCAGTTCTCGTGGAACTTGCAACCTAAAAGAAAACTGCATGCTATGGTGATTTAGTGTTTTATTCTGAGGTGTTTACAAGTAATGCGTAAACGTAAATGCGACGCATCTCTATGCTATAGTACTCCCATAGTGGGGGAAAAATGCATTGAAGATAAATATACCGGGCTTTGTTTTGTCCTGTGCGAAACGGCGCTTCACAACGTTAGCCTGGGCACAACATGCTTTTATCTCTGAAAACGATTTCTTGTGAGTGTTCACATTTTTTATTTTTTAAGTTTGCAACCGTATATTTTTATACAGTCTATGGTTCACACAAGCTTTTTTTTTTTAATGGCCGATACTAGGAAGCAGGTGCAACTCACTTTGAGATTCTACCAAAGTCGAACCTGGTCGCGCTAAACCCGGGGGAGGTGCACAGTAAAATGTCCAGTGTCCAGCTCTTAATATGCGTAAGAGTTTACCACTGAACATTATCCTGCATGGCCATTGTTAATAAACGAGTCTGCGGCTTCAGAAAAGAGTATGAATTTTGCGCGCATCGACTGTCCTATAAATAGACACCTTTTATCCGAACTAGATAACGGCCATTAAAGTAATAAGCAGGGATATTAACGTCCCGAGAACATTCCATTTCCCTGAAAGAATGTTAGTTTGTTCACTAGGCTACCGTCTACGTTTCTGGTTTAAGCAGTGTGCTGAAATATATTGCTTTCAATGTGTTAAAACGCCTAAGATTTCTAAACTAGTTCACTCTGTGTCATTTCAGACTTTTTTCCTCTGCGTGCACTAGCAGGTCAACTGACCATCTTCTCTCTGAGAAATCTGTGCAGAAGTGTCGCAGCAAAGTACTGTGTATGCGAAGTTAGCCACTTGAAAGTTTCCTGGATTGAACAATACTAGTTTTTTAAATTTATTTTTTTTACAATAAATACGACCTTTTTAAAGCATCGGCATCTGTTATTCCCAGTCAGTGGTAACGGCAGAGAACCCAATCAAATATGGTCCGTGCTTGTATCTCGTGGCGCTTGATACCAGGTTTAAAAATAATAATTAAAAAAACATAATAATAATAATAATAATAAAAAGTTACTCTTGTAGTGATAAGGGTTTTCACACCTATACCCTTTTGACTGTACCATGTATCATCAGCCTTGATTTTTTCAAAAAAAATCATTGAATGGAACAATTTATTGGATACAACATGCATTTCTGAATATTATTATTATTATTATTATTATTAGTCGTTAGTAGTAGTAGTAGTAGGACATCTGTCAATGGAGTGGGTATTTGTCCCAAACCGTTTGTGCTTTTCTCATGATGAAGTGTAGCAGCAAGGTACGGCACGCTGTGACCCTGAAATGTTGATTTGTTACCTCCGTGCCTCCGTGTCTCGGAGTCCTTCCTCACCTTTATGTCTAATGCGGCTGAATGAGTCATCACATCCAGTGCTAACGCCGTAACCCCTCCGCTACGATCGCACGCACCTTTTCCCTGAAGGTGCTGTGGTTTTCTGGGTTGTAATGGTGATGTGATCTTAATATTAGATGCTACATGTAATCGTTCGCTGAATGCGCCAGTTTAGTAACGCTGTGTCTTCGGAGAAGCCTGCTCTTTCTGGCATCCCAAAAATAACCATCACAGGCGCCGTATGTGGCAGTGGGTACTGCATATGTTGGAACCTGCTCTGTCTGTTTATGCTGTTCTTCTCTCAGAAGAACCGGCATGCTACTGTTCCAAGTCAGGCATGTCAAGCCATTCAGAACGGGTTGTTATATTAATTGGTTTTTATTTTTGTATTTGCCTTAATATGTCAGTACTTGGGCGATGCAGTGGGTAGCCCTCTCTCCTCACAGCAAGAAGATCATGGGTTCCGTCCTCATGTCAGGGCCTTTCTGTGTGCAGTTTGCATGTTCTCCCCGTGTCCGCGTGGGTTTCCTCCGGGTACTCCGGTTTCCTCCCACAGTCCAAAGACGTGCAGGTAGTCTAATCGGAGACTCTAAATTGCCCATTAGAATGAGTGTGTGAGTGAATGGTGTGTGTGCCCTGCGATGGAGTGGCGAACTGTCCAAGGTGTGTTTCTGCCTCTCGCCCCATGCATGCTGGGATAGGCTCCAGCACCTCCCGCGACCCTCTCCAGGAATAAGCAGCTATAGGTAATGGATAGATGGATATCGGTACTTCTTAATTAACTTCTTGTACCCTCAGATCTTTTAATTATTAAATTCTCCATTCATTTTTGATATGCCTGATAAAAAAAAAAAAAAGAAAAAAGAAAATCCTGCCACTTAACCTGCATTGCCTCTGCATCCATTTATACAGCTGGATGTATACAATGTAAAAAGTTGTGTAAATCACTGTGGATAAGGGCGTCTGCTGAATGCCTGTAATGTAATATAATGTGGAACGCACGAGAGGATTACTTATGAAGTGCATTTGACTGCTCCCATCCAGTATCAGATCTCGATGATGAACATTACCCACATGACATTGGGGTTTAAAAAAAAAAAAAATGTTTTTAAAGCCATTAAAAAAAAAATAGATCAGTTTGTGAAGTCACTGCAAGTGCAGGTTGGTGTCCCTATAGAGCAGGATCAAGCCTTGTGTTATGACTGTGCGGACTGAGGTCGCATTGCCATCGATTGGATATGAATATGAATGTGGGCCAAATCGAAATGGAAAAGATCAGATTCCATGTGGTTTTTGCTGTTCACACTGTTTAATAATAATAATAATAATAATAATAATAATAATATCTCTGCGTCACATATAAGGAAAAACGTCGGGCCACTTTTACCTGCGGTGTGAACATGCAGGTATAGCATGCCAGCCAATGTTATGGCCTGCTGTGCTCTCCTGTTGTACCCTTGGGCCTGTGAAACAGAGTCTGACTCACGAGGCGAGGGTTATATTTTTCTGAAGACCTCGCTCGCTACATCTGCCGTGATCCGCGCGTGGCACGTTGGTGGTGCAGCTGCGACTGCAGACGTGCAACCGTTAATTCAAAAGAACAGGGAAAGCACTGGACCGCTAAGCCAGCGAACTGAATAAAAGTTAAAACGCTGCCGAGAAAGTCTTGTGGAAAATGAATGATAAAGCAATTGAAGGATGGCGGAAGATATTGTCCTGCGATGCGTGTCACACAAGTTGGACGGAACTCGACGAAAGTAGAGCGAACGCCAGTGACATCGGCGGATCAGCTGTCCCACTTCAGATTCTAGGGCAGCTGCGCAGGGTGCTGCTAAACGAACTGGGCTAGCGGCTGTTCGCTCATGTTCCAGGTTAGTCACTTCCATTGTACTATTGACGGCCTGGATTCCTTCTGCGAAATAGCCTTGCATTTAAAAAAATGGCAGCTGGATAATATCCTCTGGGTAAGGGCATCAGCCGAACGTGTAATGACGCGTTTTAGCGATAAATGCTATGACACACAATTGGCATAAAAAGCTTATAGCTCACATTGTAAACTCTGCTAACAGGGCCACAAATGACACAGCAGTGCCATAAACATCTTATGATTACAACTATCATAACATGTCATCCTGTCTGGAGCATATCACTTAACCAAATGCCCTTACACTTCAGTTGGTAATGAGGCTGAAAAATCGTTAGTAAAAAAGGGACAACGACACCTGGTTTCATCTGTATGCACAAGCTACGGGATCTGCCGCCCTAGTTATTGGGTAACTGGTTATTTTCCGCTTAGTAGGAAATGTCAGGTTATTCTGCTCAATGCGACGGCGCGATAATTACGGCTTGCGTGGGGGTGCAAGCTGTGTGTGATGTAATTAAATGTTCAAGGCAATCAGGTGGAAAAGGCCATGCCGAGGTGTAGACCTCCGAAAGATTATGTGCCGTTCATTACCACGAGCTGCACGGCTAACAGATGGGGAGATTATATCAGACCCATTCGGAAGACGCCCAACATATCCAGAATATCCAGGCTTCTAACCTTTGTCCCTATTGCGTAACCCTGACAACCCTCGCCGTTAAATTCTGTTTATAAATGTACGGTCCTGGCATATATTTATGTATAGAAAACATACTTCTGTCGTAGTTTAGTTTAACATTTTGTTATCAAACGGTAACCATGGGATGATAATGATGGAGCAGATAAAGTATTACTGAGCTCCAGCTGGTATTTACTACATTGAAATGGGAACTGATGGTGAAAAACTTTGCTGGTAAACAGGAGGCAGTGGGTCGCACAGTTGGGGGTCAGTTCTGTTTCTATTCAGGGATCCCCATAGAACATCCTGGCCATTTTTCAATTTTGTAATCAAATTTCAATTCATTTCCTGAATTTGCTGAATTGAAGTTTAATTGACCAATACCCTGGTGGGTGTACTGTAACCACTCTCTCTGTGCGTGGATATCCTCCTGTGGAATTTTTTTTTGCCATTGTTTAAATACATTTCAGAGGTTGGGAAAAGCTGTGAAAGGGTGTTCTCAGGGTTTTCTCAGGTTGCAAACTAAAAAAAAAAATTAAAATAGTTTTTACAGGGGGGGAAAAACCAAACAAACAAAAAAAAACAAAAAACCCACAGAGGGTAATCTGGACCCATTTACTATGTGCGTCAGATCAATGTTAAATTAGGTTAGTGGTTTACTTTCTGAACTTGAAACGCATGAATGAGAGCTTATATATAAATATAACAGCTCATTGCTGGAACTGGTCTTGCATGAAGTGAACTCATCACATAGAAACCCAGTGAGGTTATGATCCAGCTGGCGTGTGTGAAATTGTATCGCGTCATGTCACGGAAATCTGCAGCAACCGCTAACTTATGGACCATACAGGCCCAGGCCCCTTCCTCTAACCATAGCCAGCTTTAGGATCTCAAAATGGCGTCCATACAGGTATGGATATAAGAGACTGGTGTGCAGCCTGTTTTACTAGTTCCTGTAGCAATCGCCTAAGTTGCTCTTCCGAGTAATTGCGTGCTGTGGAGGGATTCCTGCTAGCACAGAATGTTTAAAGTTTTGATTAGATAAGCTGCAGCATCAGGGGGGAGGAATATTCTCTGCTGAACCTCTATTCTTTAAAAAAAAATAAATAAATAAATAAAATGTTTGCAGCCTCAATTAACAGGTTTGATGAAGAAAGATTGAAAGAAAACAAACCGCGGGCTTTCTCGGTGTTATTTAAAAAAAAATACTTCGTTAACTCTCTTTTAGCGTTATAATTATCGCATTTAGCACTGTAATTTGACGTAACACGTCAAGCCTCTCGGAGATTTGTGCGCAAAACAAACGGGTTTAATTTGTGCCGTGCTGAAATTGCTGTATGATTAGGGTCCGGTCACCGGGAGGTTGTTGGTACAGTGTGCACGTGACTGTGCCTTAGCCCTTCTCTGTGATACTGTATTAACGTCAAACGGCGAGCATTCTGCGGAGTCTGTGTACTCTGAACTCTGTACCTTTTAGACAGTCCCACCCCAGGGCAGAGCTAATCCGGGATAGCCTAATGTTGCAAAAGAAGTCCACACTGATCCGTCACAGCATTCGTTTTTTTTATTTTATTATTATGATTTTTTGCTGAATTTGAATTTTTAATGCTTCTGGGAAGCAAAGCTCCAATTTGGCAGCAGCGGCGTTTCTCGCTCGGTTTTGAATCGGACGTTCCTCAAGCCAGAGCCGTGCTGCGGACACCCCCGGGGGGGCGACGGTAATCCTGTTCTTCTGCGCACTGAACTTTTCGCCCCGAGCGTTTCAACTTTGGTTTCTGGGGGGGGGGGTTGGGGGGGGTTGTGGGTTGTGGGCGGGGTCAATGTGGGTCGGAAGTTTTCCTCAGGGCTGAGAATGCAGCCTGCGCGTGCCGTAAGGGTCCACCGTTCTGGTCTCCGGGGGCAGCGCGTGGCGGTTGAAGCGGTAAACCGCGAAACGGGCCTTGCCCTGCGGCCCGAGCCCTTTGAGAGTACCGCGGCGGCGCCGCTCGCTTCTCCGCCGGGCTGCTCAGTGGCGTGTGGAGTCACATGATCTCGCGGCGATGCCGTTATCCCCGAGCCCCAGCTGAGCTGATCAGCAGGTGGTCTGAATACGAGCTGCAGCCGCATAAAATAAGAATGAAGGATGAATGACATTATAATGCAAATTATTATGCATTAAACAAGTGCCTCTTCAGGATACAATAACCAGAAAGCCACTTCAGTGAACAAATACCTCTTCGTTTAGCTAAAATATTGCTTTTTAGTTCATTTGTTTTTTTTTATGTAAATGGATATGCGCTCGTAGAGCAAATGCACATTGCATCATAAGATCCCAGTAGTTTGACAGAGAATGGGTGGAAATGTTGTCTGAAGGGTAAGGGGGTGGTCTTGTAACCTAAAGGTTGCAGGTTTGATTCCCAGGTAGGTTGCTGCCATTGTACCGTTGAGCAAGGTACCTAACCTGCATTGCTTCAGTACATATCCAGCCGTGTAAATGGATGCAATGTAAATGCAATGGATATGATGCTAGAAGTTGTGTGTAAGTTTGCTAAATGCCAGTGAAGTAAAATAAACAAGTCTTTATTAATTAAGATTAAAGATTGTCAGCACAATGGCATAAATACATTGTCTTTACTGTACCTGGAAGTGCACAACTGGGTGGAATGGGGTGGCTGGCATGTTCTGTGGACTCCATTCTAGAAGTTTGTCACGGCAAATCAGGATTGCTTGTGCACAGTTAACGGAATGGCACAGTCTGCCATTCTGACAGGCGTAATGCAAGTTTGTCACAGCCAATCAGTGACTGTCGTCGCTCAATTAACAGAACGGCACGGCCTGCTGTTCCGACGTGCACAATCTGAGCAGACATCTGCATTATGACAGAGCAGAAAGAGATGAGCACAGGTTGTGCTGAAAATAGAGTTTCTGCTGGGGGGGGGGGGGGGGGGGGCGCGGGGGGGTTGGGTGCCGAGTGTTCTACCCCATTTAAAAGCAGATACAGACACTTCAAACAACTGCTCGCAGTTCCCGGAGGAACGGATAGTTCTTGTATTGTTAGATGAGCAGACTGTGTGTAGTTTGGAAAATTAAAAAAATAATAATAATAAGTGTTTGCTTTTGATGTAGGATTCACGCAGTGAGCAAACTCAAAGCATTTTGTAAATGACCTCATTAGCGAAGGCGAATTAAAATTTTTTCCCTCAGTAATATCAAACAAGGCAGCACTGTTTATAATGTTGTTTGTTCAAAGGTCTTTTTAAAAAACATTTTTTTATACAACGGGCTTACTGGAGCATGCGTCTTAGCGCATACTTTTGGCTCAAGTTTTTTTATTTGCTAACTTGTTCTCACATTTTGGTGCAAGATGCAGCTTTTCAGCTTAAATATGTGCTGGCCTCATTCCCCCATTGAGGCTAGGTTTATGACGGGGAAGGGTAACCCTTGTAAAAAAAAAAAAAGTAGGCCTGCGTTTTGCAAGTGTAGCACGATGCGGAACAAAGTCTATTTTCAGTGCGTCCCAAATTCCACTACAGCCTGCGGTCGAATGGGTGTTATCACTAATCTGTTACGATGCTTTCCCCCGTGATTATGCTTAAATAAATAACGAAAGAAGGTCCTCAAACTCCCAGGGATCGAGATGCGAAAGCCAATTTTAGGTGATTGCTTTTTGGCTGGAAGACTTATGAATCTGCGAATGCTCGTGACGGTTCTTTGTCTGCTTCGTTGCCTCAGTCACACGAAGGAGAAAACGGGGAAAAAAAACAACAACAGCGATCACTCTCTATTGGGCTGATCTGGCAGCCGAATGGGCGACTGGGGCTCAATTCTGCGTTCCCATTGGCACAAAGAAAGCCCTAATTAAGCTACTGTATATGCCTATTCATCCATTTTCTAAACCGCTTATTCCTGGTCAGGGTCACAGGAAGGCAGTGGGTGAAAGGTAGGAATATGCCCTGGAGAGGTTGTCAATCCATCTCAAGCACTATTCACTCACACACTCCTACTGACTCAGACTCATCGATTAGCCTAACCTGCATGTCTTTGGACCGTGGGAGGGAACCGGGGTACCCGGAGGAAACCCACACGAACACGTGGAGATCGTGCGAACTCCACACAGAAAGGCGCCTCGCTCAGGATTCAAACCCAGTACCTTCTTACTGTAGGGCACCTGCGCTACACACTGGCCCCGCCGTGCCACCCCACTACTCAATGCCAACCTGGCAAACCCGAAGTACAGGGGTGGTGCCCGTTCCTGACCTTGTGGGTCTTAAATAGAAATATTTAACCTACTTGTGTGCGATGAGATGTGGATTGTATTTTTAGAACTACAATAGCTCACCTGTTCACTCCCCCCCCCCCCACTACAAAGTCACTGATGACAGGTATTTTGTACAAGAGTATATGAAGTGAGAGAACAACGGGACCGCACACGGCAAACACGTAACAGAGCGAGCGAAAATACAACAGAATACGATCAGTATTGAGGAAGATCTGGCAAAAATGAAGGCTGCAGCATTTAAACTGGCGGTTGGCTTCTGGTTGGCTGTTTGGAATAAACTTGTGTTCAGCTGACCAATGAGAGGGGAATCTGTATAGCAGGATAGCAAGAGGGGAGTGGAAAGAAAAAGGGGGGAAAAAAAAGAAAAACACAAAATGGCAACACAACGTAACACCTGTGTTCAGTCAGTATTTTTTCTTTACAGAGTTTGTTGAATTAATTTCCATGATCGCTCAAATTTCTGAACTGTGTTTGTGAAGAAAGGAGAATATCCCTGGCATTTAATTCTCAATTAAATGAGACCAAGGACAAATTTTGATTGAATGCAGGCCTTAGTCTCGTAAAATAAAATGGTTTCCTGTCAGTAATTCCTTTCAGCTGTCCTGGTGTCATTGGTATTCCTGTGACTGTGTTCGTAAGCCCTTGATAACCGGTGACAAAAATGCCAGGTTTTTTCAGCTGGGGTCCGTGTCACGAAGCAGGATTACCGAGTTAGCTGGATAAATGCTCTGCCTAAAACCCTGGAACAGCTCTTATTACTTCACTCCCTGTTCCCGATTTGCGAGGGTTCTGGGCTGTACTCAGCGCAGTTATCCAGCTAACTGTGTAATCCTGCCTCATGATACAGGCCCCTGGTTGCCTGAGGATATTCCTCCTTAGCTGTTTATTTACTGAGTAGCGGGAAAGCACAGGCAAATAGCCTTGTATATCCATTTTGTGTGTGTGTGTGTGTGTGTGTGTGTGTGTGTGTGTTGTGTGGCTGTGCACTAGTGTGTGTGTGTGTGTGTGTGTGTGTGTGTGTGTGTGTGTGTGCATGCACTGTTTGTGCACTTGTTTTGTGCGTACGCTTGTGTGTGTTGTGTGCTGCACTGTGGTGCTTGTGTGTGTGTTGTTGCATCACGTGGGCGTGTGTGCATGCACTCGTGTGTGTGCGCTTGTGTGTGTGTACGTGCGTGCGTGCGCTTGTGTGTGTGTGTGCGTGCGTGTGCGTGTATGTGTGTGCGTGCACACTGTGACTCTTATGTACTCTGCAGGCACTGGTTTGTTTTACAGCCCTGCTTATGCTTGTCTGATCCGCCTGTCTCAAATGGGTCCTTCGCTGTCATTTTATTTTCCCCATTTTGTTCGGAAGTGTTTTCGTAGCATCTACACCGATTTGATATGTCAGTGTAGATAAACAGAAAATTGGAATCCATATCAATCTCTCCAGTAAACCCCAACTGACATTTTGTTAGTTGAAATAGGGATTTGTTCAAAGGACTGACTGAGGAGAAGCTCCCTGAAATTGTACAAATATTGAATGGAGCCTTTCGGCACCCAATTAGGGAATAATGCACTGTGTGAACGGAAAGGACCAAGCTGCTGGAAGCGCTGCAGTTGGCCGAGGGCCATCATCAGAAACGGTCCACCCCTGTTCGGGCTTTTGAGACTTATTTTCTGCTGAAACGGACACGGTAGTAGATTCCTCCGTTCTCATTTTAATGGTTTCAGTGCTGAACTTCGGCCTGACCTGTGAAATTGTTAAAAAAAAAAAAAATTTTAAAAGCAAAACATTGGAAGCAAGGCCTAAAACTGAGTTTGCAGTTCAAAATAAAATGTATTCTTTTATTTTTTTTTCAATTTTCAGTTTGGCTCATGCAGGCACATGCTCACGATGTCGATCGTCTGTTTCGTTTCATGACGCAGCCCAAGCCGTGCCTGCCTAGTCTGAGGGATGTCTGAGGGAGGCTGTTCATTGGTAGTTTGAGCAAGCAGCCTGTTGGGTGCCTGGTTAAACCAGGATTGGGGATTGGAGGTCATTGTTTTGATCCTGGATGCTGATTGGCCGAGACGGCATTCTACAGTGATTTTGTAAATCCGATACCGTTTAACCATTTAATCAAACGGCCTGTTTGTGAACAGTATCGCTCCGTGCACAAACAGTTACTTTCAAATTATATTAGATAAATAATAATATTGTGTCACCAATTAATTGTTTGCATGTTCTCCCCCATGGGTTTCGTCGTGCATCGCCCTTCCCCCCCGGGGGGCCGTAGCTAGCACTGGCAGAGTCAAGACCAGGCCAACACATCCGACATCCAGGGGAAGGTTGCCTCAACGGGAAACAAACTACCCAGAAGCCCCTTCAGTTTCCAACCTTTCGTCAGACACGTAGGGCATTAGAATGGGCTGCGACTCACAAATCCAGGCCAAAATAGCACTGCTGGAAATAAATAAACCAAAAAAAATATTTTTGTGGGTTTTATATTGACGCTCCAGGATTGTAAACTTGATGGTTTAATGTTGTATTTTCAGGAACGGGGGAGCTGCCATCGCACCCTTGAGCCTGGTGTTTAACCTAAATTACTGCAGTTAAAAACCCAGCTTCTCTGAGACGCCAGGATAAATTTGTCCGAGGTGTCTGCGGAGTAAATACATGGCTTAATAACCCGTGTGCGCGTCCCTGCGGGAGGGGAGAGCGTGCGGCGAAATGACTGCCCTATTTATTCTTAAACGCAGCATCTTCCCACTGCAAATTACGCTGCGACTCCCCAGGACATGAAGTTGGCTATGCAAATACTGTACAGAAAGAGCAAATTGGGACTCCTGAAGGTCACCATTAGAGTAATGGAGTGGAGGGTGGGGTGGGGGGCTGGGCAGAATCACCTCATTAGTGTTGTTTTTTTTTGGCGTAACGAGCTTTGGCGTTGGCTAATTGATTACCCGTGCGGCCGGGGAAACTGCATGCGCAGGCATAAAGGATATTGAGTTCAGCGCAAACTCGGAGAGCCCGCGACGCGTTTATCTGTCATTATTAACGCCCCTGCAGCAGAAGCCGGGGGAAGGAATGGCCGTCGCTGAAGGTCGGAGGCAAAGGCAGCGGTGCGCTGTATGAACGGGGCCTTGAGGAATTCAGTAGGGGGGAGGGGGGGGGGCGGCGACGGAGGGGGGGGGGGGGGGTAGATGCAGAGGTGGCGGACTTAAGAATGTACATTTCTGGGCCATTAGTGACATCACAATCCCATTACGGGCATGTTACAATCGTGTTACAGTCATGTTACCGTTACATTCGTTACATCTGTCACATTACAGTTACTGTATATTACAGCTACATTCCAGTCATCTAGCAGATTCTGTTATCCACAGTAACAAACAGCAGTGAAGAACATCAGTGTGTTACTCTCAGGAATACAAAAATGAGGCATCCCCAAGGTGGCACAGATTGCCATTTCTAATCTCCAAGTTTAATGTTAACCTCTGAAACGGCTGTTTGTACTGTAACAAAAGAAGGTATGACTAGACGGATATCCCATTTTACACAGTTACCCCTGTGCTGTTGTCCTAAAGGAGAGGAGTCTTCAGTCTGTTTCAGGAGATGGGCAGGTTTTCTGCTCTTCTGACTGCAGTGGGAAGCTCATTCCACCACCGGGGAACAAATATATAACAAATATAATGTAGCATTTTTTTTAATGTCTAATTACTATCATACATTCGAAAACTTGTCAGAATTTCAATCAACATGTTTATTGACTTTGACTCACAATTAAATGCAGGTGCTTTTGTTTCCAAAAAAAAAGTATGGCAATTAGCAAGCCAATTTTTTTTTGTGATTGGTGAACTTTTTTGAAATTTATTTTTCAGTCAGAGTTAAGGACTAATGATGTGGGAATCCCTGTCTTATAGTTCTGTAACTGCTAAGGTCAAAGCACATAGCAATGTTGCATAACAGCAGCCTGCTGGTGATTCATACTTGGTTGACTGTACTGTGAGTGATTTGGTTCTGTGATACCCAGTGATTTAGATATTTCCGGCTACAGAGAAGAAAGAATGTCTTCTGTAGAAATTAGCTTTGTTTTTGGAAGACTGCTAGTCAGTTGCTGTCGGAACATTCACTTTCAAGCATCCTAACATCCTGAAGCATTGTGTTTGTGAAAACTGTCACAAGCCGTATATATTGCATGTATTCGCTTTGTCAGTTTGCTATCCCTGTGAGACTAGTTCTTCTTTTTCTTCCTTTTTTTTTTCCTCGCAAGGCTTAAATTGAAATGTTCAGTTATATGAATGTGGAGGGACCCGAGTATAATATCGTATCGAAGTAAACAGGCCGGGCCATTCGTCACTGTCAGTATTTAAGTGTTTAAAGAGATTTCATTTTTGAGTCTCAATATATTATTTTGCTCCTGTTAGGCAAAGAAAGAAACGAAACAAATGTTGCATCTTACCTCGTGTTAAAAGCCTTCTTGTGAATAATGTTACATGGTGGGTGCACATTCGTCCCACCCATGTATCATTATCACTTCTCTTCTGTTTTGGCTATTATTTTTTTGTTTAGTAAAGGTGTTCTCATTTTCAAACACTGAGGGAACATTTAATATAAACCCTATTTAATATAAACCCTATTTAATATAAGCCCTATTTAATATAAACCCTATTTTTGTCCCCGTAGAATTTTTTTTCTGACACCAGGGAGCAAAATGACTGATTCTTTGTTTTTGCTTAAAACAGGAGACCTCACATATGATTTCTCATGTGTGCGGCTCTAATTAAATGAGGAAATTAGGAGGGTGCGCCAAGACATGCCCCTAATGCTGTTGCTAACACGCACACAGATAGTTTGGCAATGCTGGGACATTCTGATCCTCCTTCGTAAAATGGCTGTTTTGACGGTTACGCTCTTTTCTTGTGTTGTAGAAACCTTTGGTGTGAGTGTGAACGGTTCCAGGTGTATAAACCCAATCCCTCTGTCTCCCGTTCAGCCCAACCCGCTCAGTCTTTAAATATCTCGGCACATTGGTTACCTTCGCCTGAAATGATTTAATGTGGGTGGTGAGAAGTTTTTTTCTCTTCTCTACTCCTCTGTGAGCTTCCGAAGGCCCCTGGGCCCTGTTTCACAAAGCAGGATTACTGAGTTAGCTGGATAACTGCGCAGAGTAAAACCCTGTATCACAGAGCAGGATTACTGAGTTAGCTGGATAACTGCACTGAGTAAAACCCTGTATCACAGAGCAGGGTTACTGAGTTAGCTGGATAACTGCGCAGAGTAAAACCCTGTATCACAGAGCAGGATTACTGAGTTAGCTGGATAACTGCACTGAGTAAAACCCTGTATCACAGAGCAGGATTACTGAGTTAGCTGGATAACTGCGCAGAGTAAAACCCTGTATCACAGAGCAGGATTACTGAGTTAGCTGGATAACTGCGCAGAGTAAAACCCTGTATCACAGAGCAGGATTACTGAGTTAGCTGGATAACTGCGCAGAGTAAAACCCTGTATCACAGAGCAGGATTACAGAGTTGGCTGGATAACTGCGCAGAGTAAAACCCTGTATCACAGAGCAGGATTACAGAGTTAGCTGGATAACTGCGCAGAGTAAAACCCTGTATCACAGAGCAGGATTACAGAGTTAGCTGGATAACTGCACTTGAGTAAAATCCTGAACCCTCCCAAATCGGGAACATGTGTTTTACAAAGCTGTAATCCTGCTTTGTTAAATAGCCCCCCCCCCCCCCCGCTCCGACCCGTGATCTTCTGGAAGGACTAAATTTGCTGTGAACATGTAGCGAGAGCTAGCGTCCTGACAGCTGATGTGTGTTGAATGGCTCTTTTCTTTTACCTCTGGGGCCTGTATTCCCATTTCTCATTTCTGGAAAAAAAACTGGGGTACAGCGAGTCCAGCCCAGACGTGTTTTGACGGACCAGTATTGGAAAGAACATTTTCAAAATGTGCAAATAGCACCAACAGAAAGGCCATCACTATTTTATGAATGCATGCTTTTAGAATATAGTGTTTTAATATTTTTTCTATTTTTATTAAGTGCTGAATTCCGTCATTGCATGCAGTAGCTTGCTCTTTCCCCTTGCTTTCCTTTCCGTTGCCTTTGGCAAGTTCAGCAGTCATCAAAAACTTAAAATTGACGCGGAGTCAAATATTTAGTGCATCCAGGCATAATGTAAGTGTCGAATTGGATCATTCATAAATTAGTGTGATGCGTTTGAGGGATGAAGAGGGCACACTGCCATCTGGAATGCTCACAGCCAGAAATTTCAAGAAAAAAAAAAAATAATAATAATAAAAACCCCAGAAGGATCAAGGATCTTGATTTGAATATTGGCCTGGATTCAGTCAGTGTTTGTACTTGACTTTGACTGATCAGTTAGCAAACAGTATAACACACAGTTGTCTTTTTTTCGAAACTGAGAACACAGTTTGACTGATCTTTTCTTAAGGCCTTGACCATGCTCCATCTGCATGTGTCTGGAGATATGGTTATGTAATTTAAGCATTTAATGGACGTCTGATGCAGATCCATGACTTCCTGTGTTAGCCATGTTTCAATGTACTTGTGTATAGCATTGGATAAAGCAGTGGTAAGATCTACTGCCCTGTAGGTTTTCACTCCAACCCTTCCAAAGCACACCTCATTCAACAGCTAGAGATCTACCGTCCTGTAGGTTTTCACTCCAACTCTAACAAAGCACACCTCATTCAACAGCTAGAGATCTCGTTGAGATGCTAAGTAGTGCAGTCAGGTGTGCCACATTAGGGTTGAAATGAAAACCTACAGGATGGTAGATCTCCAGGAACAGGGTTTGTTACCAGGCATAAAGGATTTAGCAGGTAACCTTTTTGTGGGTAGGTGAGGGGGTCCTTGGGTGCACAGTGGCGGATAATTTTGTGGGGTTTTTTTTTTTTTGTTTGTTTTTTTTTTTAGATGAAAAGTTTTTTGGCTCACCAACTCCCCCCCCCCCCCCCCGCCCCTGCAGTGATTGATCAGAACCTGCCTGCGTGACCCTGCAGTACGGAGCTCTGATTAAACAGAGAGACCTCTCCTGTCCCCCTCTCTCTCTCTGCGCACTCGTTCTCACACGATGGTGTTCCTGCAGCACAACACGGCATCCTTATGCGGCTCATGTAAAAATAGCTCTCCTGCAGGCCGGGAGCTGAGCGGCTAATCCACAAGCGCCCCGCTTTCCAGACCTCCGCTCCGCTGACGGTTCTGGAGACGAGTAACGGGCAAACGGGTGGAATTTATGGCTCTGCGGCCCGTTTTAAAAAAAAAAAACAAAAAAAAAAAAAAACATGCATTTGATGATATATATATATATATATTTCACAACAGCGAAATGTATCTCCATATGTGAAAGTAACAATAATATTAGTATATTTTCCCATATATAAATGGTAAATGGACTGCATTTATATAGCGCTTTTATCCAAAGCGCTTTACAATTGATGCCTCTCATTCACCCATTCACACACCAATGGTGAAAGGCTGCCATGCAAGGTACCAATCAGCTCGTTGGGAGCAATTAGGGGTTAGGTGTCTTGCTCAGGGACACTTCGACACGCCCAGGGCAGGGGATCGAACCGGCAACCCCTCGACTGCCAGACAATCGCGCTTACCTCCTGAGCTATGTCGCCCCATATATATTGTGGTGTTGCTATATCTTGATAATATGTTTTATTTCGGTATAGTTCCGGTACATTCCACGCTTACCGTGGGAAATCAGAGACGCACAGTATATTTTTATGAACCCTGGTCCAGTGATGGCTGTGGGTGTGGCCAGGCCGTGACTTTGGGCAGTGGGCTCGCTGCTGATTGGTCGCTTTGATTACGAGTTTTACGTGGCGTGGCGACGTCAACAACAGCTATGCCAGCTGCGCCGAAACGTCAGTGAATCCCCCTTCAAGATTGTCAGTTCCCTCTAAATTACTTCTTGTCAATTTGTTGTGGGTACAATTGCGTTTTTCTTCGCTGACTGAACGTAGGGCTATCGCTTCCTTACGCACTGTTCCAGTGCACACAGCCATAAGGTTTTTATGCCCTCCTCACGTCGATGCAATTGTATTCATTTTTCAATGAACAATTTGCCAAACTGACTACAAAGGTAAACAAACATCCGAAATATGAAACATAATAAGTAGTTTTCTTTATTTAATTTTTTTTGTTTCTCGGTTTATGCCAGAATACTTGTAGCATTGTACGTGCTGCCCCTGGGACATTTGTCTTCAGCTATATTTATTTTTTCATTTTTATTTATTTCACTGGTACAATGCACATTGACCAACATTGCCATTCTGTGATGTAAATGTGGCAGATTTAGCCAAATGGCTAATTTCCATCTGCTCTCCCTGGGCTGGCTGATGTTAACACATTGATAACAACATGGACCAGAACAAGGAGTTATAATACAACATTAAAAGTACATTAAAAACAGGCACACAGAGCTTAGAAGCAGGCACCTGCACAAAAAACAAAATGGAGCTAATAAAGAAGGCATATACTGTACAAAACAGGCACATATAGAGGGTATTAAAGCATTAAAAACTTTAAAAACATTAAAAAGCAGCACAAGACTATTCATCACGTGTTGACGTGCGACAACTCCACAATGTTACACAGAACGCGTGCAGTTCAGTACTGAATTAGCAGACGTGAGAAGACGTTAACGACAATGCTGGCAACATATTTAGCGGTCATGTTGACACTGTTGATCATCCCGTAACCTAATATTTAAATTTCTGGTGCATGTGCCCGCATTTGTCAGGTCCCCCAGGTCTGAGTGCTTCAAACATGTGATGCTCTAAAAGCGAAAGCTGATTGGGTAAAAGTGCTTTTCCCTTAATGGTATTATGCAATGCCATTTGTGGAGGCCCTAGTGGACCTACCTGTAGTTGTTTGTTCACAAACTATTAAGTTTAGGTCATATGTGGCAGTCACATTTCACATTCCATACAGAGTTACTAAAATCATTGTTTGCTCACATTTGGAAGCAGCTGTGTGACTTCTGTGTTAACCATCTGAAGAGTAGGTTTTTCTTGGAATGTTTTTTTTTTTTTTTTCAAAATTCTAAAATCGGTGTTCTAGAACACCGCTGCTTTCAGTCACCAGCAGTGATTGTGACATCAGCATTAGAATGTTCAGTTAAGAACATTCTAATCACATACTTAATGGGATATTTCACTTTGGTACAACACAAGTAATTTTATGTTAGTGCTCTTTTTATCAATTTATTATCCTTTGTAGTAGTTGTAGTTAGTGGTTTAAAATGATTCATTTCGGCAGGTTTATAAATTAATGGGAGTGAATTGGGAGCCGGGCAACTGAGAGAAACGGACATGTCGTTAACAGTGAGCAGGGTCAGCTGACGTTGCTTATACACATGCTGTGCAATTGCAATGGAGTAAAAGCCACACAAAATGACTTGTTATACCATAGTGTAATATCCCTTGGATATGGAGTTTTTCACCTGTCGTAAGTTACCCACCTAACAGGCAGGCAGCACACCCCTAAAACGATCATGCAGCATAGCCCGGTCTCCACAGCCGGTCCTGTCTCTGTAGTGTCAGGTCAGAAGAGCTGGGCGTACCCCGGGAGGGGTGGGGATGGGGGGGGGTAACAAATTTACTGCCTGTCAGTTGGGCCTGTTCCCCTCCCACCCTGCATCGCCCACTTTTCCTCCACCGTCTCTGTGTTACGGCTTTAGGTGGCTATTCACACCACATTTAAAACGCAGTTAAAAACAAAAGATTACATTTTAATGGCCAAAAAAACAAAAAAAAACAATTTCTCAACATTTTTTTTTTTGCTTCGATGCAAGCCTCCAAAGACTTCTAATCCCCGGTGATTGTTACACACCCATCCGATCAGGGTGGCGACTGTACCTGGGTGTTTTCACAGAAGAAAATATCTCTCTAGTTGCCTTGCAGGGGGACATTGATCACATTTTACTAGCGTGGTCTCGGTGAATACAAATTAGACAGCGGGGCCGTATATCAACACGTTTCTGACACTAAGCAATGCGGCTCCGGAGGTATGCAGGTTCAAACTATGGCTGGATTGTTGCACCGCACGAGCTCTGAAACTGAAAGAGCTGCTCGACGAACGTTGCTCCCCCCCCCCCCCGCAGCCTGTTCGCAGGGCAGAGCTAACGTGCTAACGTGCTAACGGTAATCATCAGAGCGGATACAGACCCGTAAGTGCCGTCACGTGCAAAATCCAAAATAAAAGCCTCCTTCACTCAGGAGAACGTAAACTGGGAGCAGTAAGTTCCTTTATAATGTTGTATTGATGTTGGGGTGTTCGTTCAGAAGCGTTCAGCGCCGTTTCCTTCTGTTCTTTGTTTGATTAAATCTTCACTCGAGAGGGTACGTTCTCTGCAGTTGGCCTTTGTCAGCTGTGTCACATGCTCATACCGAGTGTGAGGCGGTAATTCAAGTTCAGTCCCCAGTAAAACACAATGAAGTGTTTTTTGGATAGTTTCTTTGAAACGAGACCAAATTCTTATCATTCTGAGCGTAGCAGACTGTACAAACATGACCTCCTGACTTAAAATAAAGAATGTAAATGTGTACCGTGAGCGTAATGAAATATGCACATATTTTCTATATGTTCTGTGTGCGAGTTAAAAATGTATATGCATTATTATGATTAAATGGCTCGCAGAAGTTTGCACAAAAATAAACATTTTCCTGCTGCTACTACTACAACTAAGACTGATGGTGATAATGATGATGATGATGAAGGTGGTGATGATGATTATGATGATGATGATGATGAATCACAACCAGGGAATACTGAGCTTCTCTTACTCTCCTGTTCAGTGCAGTTGGGACCTCTTTCCTTGATCCATCTTAATGTGCTGGAAGTAATTTGTGGTTTGAGTTGTATACCCCCACGATTATTGTCAATCCCGTTAAACGGGTTTTTTTTGTTTCTACGCCTCATTAACTTTGGTTGACAGCCACATTAAGAAGGTGAGCCGGGCCTCACTGCCGCAATACAGCACCATTCAAACGATCGTCATGGAGACGGAAATTTGAATGGCCGTCAACGGCAACCTGACTGATGTTTGGAATGTGCTGCGGCAGTTAAACAGACCTTGAGTGACAGCCGCAATCTCGCGACGTTAACCTCGATAGCGGATCGCATTATCCGGCCCCATTACTTCCCCCCCAAACCGCTGTCCTTGTAATTTGCCTGCAGATTTAATGTCAAATTTACTGATAATGTGTCACGTGAAGTCCACAGGAGCGGCCGTAGGGTAGTTACGGCAGCCTGTTCTGGTTTTTGCCTTGATTCGTTAGCGTGCCATGGACTGTACATACACAGGGTTGCAATGTCGTCAGAAATGCAGGAGATACTGTGGCAACCTCAATCAACACTGCTGGCAAAAAAAAAAAATCTGGTCTGAGGCTGTTTTTCATGGTTTGGACTAGGCCCCTTAGTTCCAGTCAAGGCAAACCTTAATGCATTGAAATTCTAGACCATTCTGTGCTTCCAACTTTGTGGCAACAGTTTTGGGAAGGCCCCTTCCTGTTTCAGCATGACAATGCCCCTGGGCACACAGCGAGGTCCATATAGAAACGGTTTTGTAAAGAACGGTGTGGAGGAACTTGACTGGCCTGCACAGAGCCCTGGCTTCAACTCCATCCGACACCTTCGGGATTAATTAGAACGTCAACTGTGAGCCAGGCCTAATTTCCCAATTAGTGCCTGACCTCACTAATGGTCTTCTGGCTGAATGGAAGCAAGTCCCTGAAGCAATTCTGCAACATCTAGTATAAAGTTTTCCCAGAAGAGCTGGGGTTGTTATTGCAGTGAAAGGTGGTCCAAGTCCATATTAATGCCCATAATTTTGGCTGGGATGTTGCATGTCAGGTGTCCACATACTTTCAGCCATGTAGTGTACCTGGAAACTGGTCTCCCAATGGCAGTTTACCTGCATGATGCAAAATGGTGGCAGTTACTGCTATTTTATTTTTTAAACGAATGAAATGTGTTTTTACTTATAATCCTCTCATAAGAGTGGCTAAAATTATAATTTTAAATTGTTTGGATAGCTGTTACATCATGAGTATTGTACCTTATCAGACCTGTGTTTTGTATATGTGCAATGACCTTTGGTATTGTACATTGCTTGGGATAAAAGCGTCTGCCAAATAAATGCAATGCAATGTTTGTCAGATAGAAATCAGAGCCCTGCTATTGGAATGGATCTGTTATGTATCCCTGTTGCTCCTGGATAAACTCCCGTGTGCGTGCATCACCAGGTACTCGGGTAATACCTGTTTCCAGCACCGGACGAGTAACAACATCATAGGCAGTTTCACCATGTTTTGAGGTCAGCCCAGAGAAATTGAGTGTACTGAAGGAACACCAGATCCCTCACTGGTTTTGAGGCACTATGAGGCGGGGGTTAGGGACCGGTTTTATCCGAAATGATCTGCAACATGAGTGGTGGATAATCTGTTTTTTTTTTTTTTTTTTTTTTTTTTTTAACCCGACTGGGAAACAGGAGCTGCCGGACCTCCAGCAGAATTCACAGGCACTGAAATAGCCTTGCCCTCTCTCTGCCCTCTCTCTGCTCTTTCAGACAGAGCCAAGGTTAGCGGGCTTTGGAGGTGTGAACAGAAACTGCCAAAGCAGTGTTTTTTTTGGCTGCACCGCAACAGCGGGGCCAGCCCTACAAACGCGAATGTCTGCGACTGACTGAGTGAGTTATGAAGTCACGCCATTGGTCGGCCGAGTTATGAAGTCACACCATTGGTCGGCAGGATCACATGTTAGGTCCAGCCACGTGCTAGGTTTTAACCGGGTCTTGTTATTGAATGTTTTTTATTCAGCATATCCATTGCGTTTTAAATGTGGTGAAGACGCAGCTTCTCTGTGATTGACTGCTCGGCGTTGTCAGATAGCGGTCTGGGACTCCTCGTGCCGACAGCCTGTAGACGAGCACAGCGTCTCTGGTGATTAACTGTCCTGTGCAATTTTCATCCGTTTAAAAAAAAATAAATAAATAAAAAAAAATTTTATAGAGAGCCAAAGGCAAGAGGTTGTCGAGATGCAGCTTGGATTTTCAGGCCCAGAACGGTAGAAGGGCCTGTAGTCTATGGATCTGTGTTTGCATTTGTTGGAATTGTCTGGGATTTCTTTTTTTTTTTTTTTAGAACTGAACAGCCACATAAACTCTAAATGCCTAGACTGCATGCCTCCAAAACTTTTGTGTTCCCATCTAACACCTGTCGGCCATTTGAGCTGCTCGTCGCAATTTTTATGTGAGGGCGGCGGGAACCTTTCCAAGTTGTCCTGGCCTGACATTATTCATGGAAGTCATATGTCACGATTTATTATTGTGCCTGAATGCTATGTTGTACCAGGGGCTATTGTTAGAACGGGATTAAACACTTTACTGCCGGCACAGCTGCAGCTGGGATCTGCTCTGTTCAGTGACCGCTCCTCTTCCAGGAGGAATTCAGGACACGGAGGAACGTGCGATGGATGAAATAAAATAAAAAAAGGCGATTAATAAATAATCTGCAGTTTTGGACTCTGTCAGTGCGCGGCTGTTTGTGGCTATTCACGCACGTGAATACCCAGAGCCAAAGCTTTTCCCAGTAAGCTGTCTGACAGTGCGAGCGGCATTTGGCACGGCAATTGACCGTGCCCCATTTGTTCTTCACCCCTTAGGGTGTGAGGTCACAGTTGTGCAATTAGAATGTTAACTGAACTCAACATTCTAATGCTGATGTAACAATCACTACTGGTAATTGAAAGCAGTGGCGTTCTAGAACACTGTCTTAGAATTTTGAAGAAACCTTCCAAAAAAAAAAAAAAAAAAAAACCCTACTCTTCAAAGGCTTGATAATGATGTCATTTCCATGCCGGGCCAGTTGGTTTTCTGCTGCAGAATTTCTCCAAATTGAGAAGATGCGAATCGATTCTCTTCAGAGGAGGCTGGTGCCTAGGTGCTGAAATCTTTGGGGGTGATGATGGGGAGGTGCTGGGGGTGTTTGGCGATTGTCCCCGCGGGTTTGTTATTTCATATGTTTCCCAGAAGCCTTTGTGACGGTTCCAGGTCATTTTTTCGAGCCCTGGTGTCACCCGCTCTGCGACTGCTTGCCCTGGTTTAGGTAGTCACGAGGAATGATGTCAGCACTCTTGGGGTGCAGAATCGTAGGGTTCTATGCGCAGATTCTCTCATTTCCTGTATATCGCGTTGAAACTCACACTACGGCATTGTTTTTGTATTAAATCCACGTGCAAAGTTCTTAGTTTAGAGACTTCACAAAGTGTGTTTAGCCCCTTTTATATGAAAGTGACACAGGTGGCATGAGGCTGGCTGAGATATCCTTAGCCGCTGTTACTCAAGTCACAGTCCTTGAGGACAGAGAACTTTGTCCTAACTTTGTTTTCCAACCTCCCTTTACCTGGTAGTGATGTGTGAAGACACTCTGACAAATCAAGTAGCACGGATTGTTCAGCTACTTACCTAGATGAAACGAAATCAGGTCCAGATTTGGATACTGCGGCAGACTTGAGTATCCACGTTCTAAGGTCAGTGACCCAGCCTGAAAGCAGTGATTCAGTGATCCTCTTGCTCCACAGCAGTGCGGTGCTGCACCACAGAGTGTGCTGTCTTCATCATGCAGTAATTAACGCACCATTTCAATGAACTTGGATGTAATGAAGTGCTCCAACCACAACACTCTTAACACTTCCTACTGCAGTATGTTCAAACTCCTGTCACGGAGGGCCACGGTATCTGCTGGTTTTCTGTGTGTTTCAGCTTGAGCAATTAATTTAAAGCTTTGATTGTCTAAAGAGTCCACACAACTTGTTCTCAAGGCCTTAATTGGCCACTGACTGTAAGGACACTGCGGCTCTTCAGAGCTGGAGTTCGACACCACTGCACTACTTATATAGAACAGTGGTAACAAAGCCTGTTCCCAGTGATCTACCGTCCTGTAGATTTTAATTCCAGCCCAAACCTGATTCTACTTATAAGCTGATCAAGAAGCACACCATCTCTAGGTGTTGAGTGAGATGTGCTCTCTTAGGGTTGGAATGAAAACCAGATTTCCAGGAACAGGGTTGGCTATACCACTGCTGTAGACACATGTAAGGTACTAATAATGCTAATGGGTAAACATATTTGTTTTTGGCAGCGTTGATGCAACATGGACATGCTTTTTCCACATTAATAATTTTGCAGCGTTGTTAATGGCCGTAGTGGGGCCGGTGTGTTGAATGCCCTCCTGGAGATACAGAGATATGTTTCTTGTTAAAATAAGGGTGGTGTGAAGTTTGTAAATAGCCTGCGCTCATTAAAAAAAAAAAATGTTGATTGGCATTCCTTTGTTGCATAATGTCAATTTTTATGGCATTAAAATGAAACCCCTTTATTTATTTTCTCTCTGTGGGCAGCTTGGTTGCCATGGTTTGTAGAAGCTTCTGGAAAGGGCAACTTTCCACCCACATTAGGCGTTCTGATGACTGGTTATTTTCCATAGTCTTCAGATGGTTCTCGTCTTTTACCAGCACCCTTTTTCGCACTGTCGGTCATACAAGCGGCCGTCGTGTCAGTTTATCGTATTGCACCACTTTTGGTGCCAAAGCGATGTTCCAACATATAAAAAAGCTGTTATATTATTTTAAATATTTGTGTAATGAATTATGGTAAGAGACCACTTTGCCTGGTAGTAAAATTTTCCCTGAACAGTTAAGGTTGTTTGAGATTCAGCAAGTTACCCAATTGTAAACATTTTTTTGTCTGTTCTGAAAATATGAAGCTATGCTTATCTCGGTGTGTGCGTGGTGGACGTCTTGTGACATCATTGCGAGTAGTGCTCGTCTCTGCGCTTTTATGGTGCATCATGGGATTTTTATCGTCATGCTCTAAGGTGTGTGCTCGGTAGTCATTTGGGATGGTTTTTAATTACGTTTTTGGCACAGAGTTTCTGTAACCAAATTAGAACAAACTCCCCAAGTGCCCCTTTCAACGTATTTGATGTTCTGGAAAGCGCATTATACTTCAAAGAACAAGATGCTGCAGGGAGGGATTTCTCTCAGAGCGAGAGAAAAGCTTAGTTTCCAGCCACTAAACACAAGGGGCACACGTGGATCTGATAAATCTGTTGATCACAAACTGAACTCCTGCTGGCCGGTGCGATATTAGAGATTATAGCTCATGAGTCATTAGCAGAAATACCGCAGCAGCAAACTGAAGAGTGGGGGAGGGGGGAGGCATTAGATTTGTTCCTCTTTTTTGTACCACTGTGTGTGTGTATCATGATCTCTGCTCAGTAAGAAGATGGCGGTCCTCTGTTTCCTTTTGCAAAGCTCTGAGATGAAGCTGAGTGCATGCCTTCTTGGCCAGGTCAGCGTTGCAAATGAGAATTTGTTCTCAATCACTTTTACCTGGTTAAATAAAGGTTAAGTAAATAAATGCATAAATAAAGTGCTGTAGCGCTCCTTCCCTGTGAGTCTGCCTGCTGGGCTGGGCTGGGCTGGGCTGGGCTGGTGTTTCTTACAGGAGAAAAGCTGTGAAAACGCCCAGCATAAATATAGAGCCCCTGGAGCATGACAGTGACGCGCGTTAAGTCGACAGCGTTGGTCAGTTTTCGTCCTCGGTTTTGGCTTCGATTCGGGCGAAAGCCATCAGTGACTCACAATCCAACGCCAGTGTTCGTTTATATCTTCGCTAACACCCAAAATCTGCTCTCTGAACAGCTTTTGTTAAGAATAAAATTATATATTAATTCTTTTGCAAGTCTAAATTATGTTAACTGTAATCTCTGAACAGGCAAAAAAAAAGAGAACGGTTTGCTCCAAAAAGAGAAGAACAATTCCTTCTGCCACCTTGGCATTTCTGCAGCTCTGTAATGCATATTGATAGGGAATTATATTGGATTTTTACGAACTTTTTTTTTCTTCCAAAAACTATAACCTTCGCATAAAAATAAATGCACATATTGTTCTTTGTTCAGTTGGGTGAGGTCATTTTGCTAATTAGTGAAGCCAATATCCCAAAAAAAGATGTCTCAGTCAAACTAAAGGACGACTGTTATTTGAATTCCAGACAATACCTTTAATATGCTGGTGTGAAGTGGTGTAAATGTGTTTCTGTATGAGGGACTACGTGTCTCTGTAAGGTACAACTTCTGATATTATCTTTCATGAACTATTGACCACATTTGATTTTAATACCAAGCAAAAATATTGTCATTCAGAACGTTTATTTGCAGAACATGACACCTGCTCAGAATACTGAAAATACACAGTGTTGTTGTACATTGAATAATGCTAGAAATGTGTATTCCCATAAATAAATAATATAAATAACAATATATTTGCTTAGGAAGCCCTCAATATTTGGTGGAGTAACCGGTATTATTCTTTAAAACTAATGATAATAATTTAAAAGAAAATGTATATAGGGTAGTCTCAAAGTGTTGACCAGAGTTATACTCGTTTTGAAAGTCTTTTCAGCAGAGAAATGGTTCCTGTTTCCTGGGGAGTTCAAGCTGTTCTTGGTTTTGCCGCCGTCTGTCTCCGCTCGTTTGGCTGACCCGTGCGAGAGGACGAGCCAGAAAGCCTCGCAAGCGGACTGATTTACGGAGCGACGGAAAGTGGCGGCTAACATGAAAGCGTCCGCTAGCCGTTAGCCGCTAGCCGCTCGGTTTGGGTTCGCTCCCCAGTAACGGGGCAGGGCGTTTGGGCGTGAGGTGCTCCTGTCCGTTTTGGGTCCTTCAAACTAGGGGCCCCTATTTGCTCCCGGATTGCGCCGCGGAGACGTATCGACATCGTCAGTCGGTCGCGTGTGTTACCCGTATCTCATTTCCTCATCGATCCTGTGGTCACACCACACACACTCCACTCACTACCACATCCCGCACACACCGCACACACGGCACACACACCACACACACAACACTACACACGCACACACACGACCGACACACACCACTCAACACACACTCACACACTGCACGCACACACCACACACACACACACTCACACACACACACGCACACACAACACACACCACACACACACAACACACAACCTTGACCCACACTCACTCACCCCACACGCACACTCACACTCACACTCACACACACACATGTACACGCACACACACGCACACTCACACACACTCACACTCACACACACACACACACTCTCACACGCACACACACGCGCACACTCACACACGCGTGCACACGCACACACACTCTCTCACACACACACACACACACACGCACGCACACACACTCTCACACACACACACACACACGCACGCACACACACTCTCACACACACACACACACACACTCTCTCACACACACACACACACACGCACGGTGAACTCCTCCGAGCGCTCAGGTGATGAGTTCCTGAGGAGGCATCGGGTGTCAGCTCTATTGATAAAGTGCTAAGTGCTACTCATTTGTGGTCCTCAGGGGTTTCCTAAGAAAAGCAGCAAAACGGTCATCATCTCGCCCTTGACTGTTTTAGAAACTTGCCTCCTGATAGAATTGTGCTTGATATTACAGGCCTGCGATATGAGCATGTCTCACTCTCTCTCCCCCTCTCTTCCTCCCTCTTTATTTCTCTCTCCTCCTCAACTTTCTCTCTCTTTCTTTCCTCTCTTTTCCTTTCTCTCTCTCTCTCTCTTCATCCCCCTCTCCCCCCCCCCCCCCCAGGTTCTCACTCTCTGGATTATCTGCATCTCGGGGGCTGACGCTGAGCTGACCTGTGACACGTTGCTTCTGTTGTCGGGAAACCTCACACGTAAGTCCCTAACTTTATCACCTCCGCACCCAGCGCACAGCCGGGACGGTGGGACCGTCCCGTTTCCTAACCCTAACCCTAACCTCACACGTAAGTCCCTAACTTTAGCACCTCCCCATTCAGCGCACAGCTGTTCGTTCCAGCCACGGCGGGACCGTCCCGCTTCCTAACGCTAACCAGCAGCAGGTGCTGTTTGGAGCAGGGGGGGGGGGGGGGGGCGAGTTCGGTCCTGCAGAGCCAACTTCCTGGAAATTCCCTGGAATGTACCGTTTCCGTGGTATTAAGCCTGGGATAGATTTCAGCTACTCTTGACGAGTTAATGTCCTTGCGTGACAGTTTTCCGTACACATCAGAACTGCACACGTGTGCTAATTTTCACAGAACTAAAAACAGTTCACCAAGAACACACTTTTTTTTTCTTTTTTTTTTTTTTCCATGTGATTCTGGCCCCAAGGCAGATGTGGCTGAAACTAGACAACCAACACAGACATTCAAGCTTTTTAACTGGACTACAGGGCCTTACTTTAACTGGACTGCAGGGCCCACTGGTTTCATTACTTGTGAGATCCAGGACTCATTAGCAGCCGACGACTGCAGGCCGAACTGGGTTCACGGCACATTCTGTCCGTTTAACGACGGTCAACGAGTGAGAGTGAAAGGGGCTCGGTGTACATGTCCGACGTTCCGTTGCGTAAACTTCTGAACGGTGTTGCCTGGAACCCGCCAAAATTAGACAACGGCATTCCGGTGTTCTTGGAAACCCATGGATGACTCATGAGCCACTGCCGAACGCACTCTAATCAGGCTGTGTGTGGACCGCGGAGAGGCTCTGCTTTTCAGTCCCAACCCCCAGAGCTGCTTTGACGGGGGTTGTTGTCTCTTTTCACTGGAGAAAAAATAAAAATAGAAAAGAATAAATAAAACATGAACGCAGATACCAGCGGCTGCCCTCTTCGGATGTCTTCGTGGGTTTTTCCTCACACCTTGTTCCTCTGTAGTCACCAGCCCACGCACACCTGACTCTGTGGTTTTAAAAAAAAAAATTATTTGTGATGATAGGATTCTGCCTCTATATTCATATATTGAGTTTAAGAAAAGATGAGCTTTATTTAGCCCTGTGGGAGTAATTTGTCCTCCGCGTTTCGCCCGTCCTGGTTACTTAAGAGCAGTGGGAGCCCGCCATGCGGCACTTAGGGCTGGTGAAGAGGCCCGTGCCGTAGTCAAGGGCGATGGCGTAAGGGGCGACATAGCTCAGGAGGTAAGAGCGGTTGTCTGGCAGTCGGTGGGTTGCCTGTTCGATCCCAGCCCTGGGCGTGTCGAAGTGTCCCTGAGCAAGACACCTAACCCCTAACTGCTCTGGTGAATGAGAGGCATCAATTGTAAAGCACTTTGGATAAAAGCGCTATATAAATGCAGTCCATTTACCATTTGATGGCAGGTGCAAACGTAACCTGACATGCACGTCTTTTGGTATATAACGTATAAATCGTATGATGTATAAATCAAATCTGAACCCCTGGGGGGTGTCTCGTGGCGTGGCCTGTAGAGCGCTTTCCACATGCTCATTAACACCATGTAAGGTGACCTTGAGTGTTCAGAAAGGCGCCTGATAAATAAAATGTATTATTATTATTATTATTATTATTATTATTATTATGACGAGCCACGACATCGGCGGTTTAAGTCCGACTGCGCGACCTTTGTCGCACGTCTCTCCCTCTCTCTTCCCTGTTCTTCCTGTCTCTCTACACTGTCCTGTCCAATAAAGCTGAAGAAAAAATATATATATATAAATATAAATCTGAACCCTGAAGAACTAGCCACACGCCTCCTGGAACTGAATGATAGCAAATGTATATATATATTTTTTTTTTTAAAGATATATATATATATATGTATGTTTTGATGAACGATTTGGATTCCTGGTCTTGTGTAATGTAGGAAAATAACACACTGGAGCTGATCCGGAAGAAGGCATGTCATGATAGCAAGTGCAACTGAAAAATCGCAAATAGCAATAAAGTAAAATGTATTGCATATACTGGATATATAATTAACCGTGGAATGAATTTCTCATCACTGCTACTATTAACAAGCCAAGTGTTTTAGCCCGGAGTTTCGCTTTAACGTTAGCAGCAGCTGTTTTTTTTATGTTTGGAGTCCTGAAGAGCTAGCAGTGGCTGACCTCCTTTCCTCGAAGGATGCTTTCATGTTGACAGGAGAGGTAACGAGCTGTAGGCACAGCCTGTCGTCCGCCTCTCAAACTGTCCTGCTCGGCTCTTTGTGTCGCTGTCATCAGACGCCTGCCAATCAAAGTGAAGGATGCGAGGCCAGGTTTGATTCAGCTGCCAGTTAGACTTGAGATATGGGCTGCTGGGTGGCTCATCCGGTTAAGGCAGGGGTGCACAACTCCGGTCCTGGAGGGCCGATCTGCATGCTGGTTATTGTTCCAACCGATTACCATAGATATAGTTTTCTAGACAGCTCTATACACTAGGCTGGCTCACTCCTGCGCTTCAGCTCAGTAAAATCTCTCGGCTGTGGCTGGTGCTTATACACCTGTCAAGATATGATTGGAGATATGACTTAAATAAATGTTGGCAAACGTTCACACAAAATCCTGAAATGGATTGGCCCTGGTTCTGCACCCGAGTTAAGGCACCACACTGTGGCACATGGATGAGCCTCACAGCTTTGGATCGGGTCTGGGCCGTGTCTGGGCCGACTATGGTTGGTCGCCCTGTAGGGAATGCGTCATCCAGGGTATGGGAGGGTTCAGTCAGTTGGGGATCCGTGTTCATCGCTCTCTAGCGACCCCTGCTGGTCAATCGGTCACCTGTGGACTGCATGTTAAAGCTGCGTATGAAAGGGTCTTCCTCTGACTCCGCTCTGTGTGAGCTTAGCTGTGTGTCTGCGGTGTGAAAAGAAGCATCTGTGTGACACCACGCGTCTCGGTGGAGAACCGAGGATTTTCTACCCTCCCTCTCTGGAATCGGAAGTGTGTTGGGGACCTGGAGCTGCTCAGCCCCATGCTGATCACCAAATTTATTATTTTAATTTTAAAAAATTTTAAAGACTTCAGAGTTTTTCAGTTTCAGTTTCAGGTTCAAAGCCAACTCTTTTCACTCTAAATTCTCCCTCAAATCTTTGTTTGATATGCTCCAACTGCGGTGGTGGCGGTACCAACAACTCTCAAAATAAATGAATACCCTCAGTGAGGGAGTCTATGAAATCGGAGAAAAGGAGCCTCACAGTAGAGTGCTGTTTGAATTGAGCGCCGTGACTTTAAGGGCATGAGGACAGGGGGGTGTGAACAGGGACAGACAGGGTGGCCTGGCCTGGTGTTTCTAAGAAGCGACGGGCGTCAGTTGGCCTGAGGTCTCGAAGAGAATGAAACGGAACGACAGGGCCGATGTCTGCGGGACGTCCGCTGGACAGATGCGTAGTGACAGCCTGGTCGGTGTTGACAGTGGCGTCCGGCCCTGCGTCGGGTTTGGCGAATGGCGTCTGTGCGTGTTTGAGGGCATTTAGACTGCGGAGTTTCAGCAGTGGGGCTAGCTACCTAGCATTGTTCGCTTGTAGTGTCGTCATAGTTACTGGAGTGTTTGGAAAATCACTTCAAGTACACTGAAAACTCCAGATTAAACCAGCCTAAACTGGTCAAGATGGTTTAAGCTGTGTTTTTGACAGTTTTGGCTGGCCACTAGCCGACCAACCTAGATAGTCAGCTAGTCCACCAGTTTGACCACCAGTTTACTCTAGCAGCTTTGTCCTGCCACAGACCAGCTATGACCCACTAGCAGTGAAGTGTCGAAAACACCTCTTAAATGCCAGTTTGCAATCCCAGCTCGTCTTAGCTGGAATTTTCAGCGGGGTTTTGAGCACAGTTAATTTGTGTTTTGTCTCTCGGGCCGGACGTGCATCTCATTTTGTTGTTTAACAGACTAAACGCAGGCCGATCATATCTGATCATATTAGACTTTAGCTGGGTTATTGAGCTTGTGAGCTGTATTGCTAATACACTTTAGGCACTGTTGCATGGAGTATAGACTATTGGAACAGGGTTCCCCAGCCCTGGTCCTGGGGAGCCACAGGATCTCTTAGTTTTTGTTTTCACGTCAAGGTCGGCACCCAATTCCAACCCAAGAGACCGAGGGAGGGGGGCTTTACTGTGCAATCAACTGCTCTTTTTCCCCCGCACTGTATTCTTTAACAGTAATCAAATTTGGATAGTATTTTGAGGTTTAATTAATCAGTGGGGAAGTGTGTGTTCAGTTTTTTTAAATTAGTTTTTTATTTTAATGCTCACGATTTTTCATCAGCGATGACCGGTTTTTATCGGATGTAACAGCACGTGCTACTGTACCTCCCCATTTCATGTCCTGTTCAGTTGCGTGGTTGCATTCTGTGATACTGATGTGCACATCTCAGGGGTTATATTGCATGTAGATAGATATGCCGCTTCGGTACATGTGGATGAGCATGCACAATGGACATCCATAAATATAGATTCCGATGCAGTGCGTACATCGCGTGAATATAGATGCAGCTGGACACACTACATCTATAAACGCATGCCGATTTTGAACGGTGCTCGAGACGGTCCATTCTTGCTCTGAGAGGGGTATTTTAGGCAGCCTAAAGTTATTAAATAGGACTGTGATGGAAAAAAGCTTTTTACAGCCATTCAGTTAACAACCTTCCAGTCATAAAAATCCATTTTTATGTTTCAAGGTCGACAAAGGAAAACCGAAAATGAAGACTCCGTACCGCAGAGCGCTAAGTGACGGGGACGTTGCCTGATATTTCCTGTAATGCCCATTCATTTTTTACCCAGGTTCTGTCTGTTCGTCTCTCCTTTGTTATTTCCCGAAACCGGTCTCTTGAGTGACCCCCCTTCTCTGGATTATTAGTAGAATGATAATTGCATGTATTACCGAGAAGAGCTCTCTAAATATGGGCCAAAGATAGGTGGCTTTTCAGAATCTGAGTAGCCCATTCCCGTTGTCTAAACGCAAAATGCTAAATGCTATTGGGGCTCATTAGAATGGCAAAATAAATGCACCTGGAGAACATGGTGTTATCGAAGTGCTGCGTGTTGGGAAGTGGCTGCCATTAATCAAAACGAGAGGTAAATTTTGGGCAAACGGTGAAATGTGAATCAGAATTGGGGCCAAAAAGTGAGTCTCGAGTTCTGAAGATATGAAATGTCTGACTAATTTTTTGTTGTTGTTGTTGTTGTTGTTGTTGTTGTTGTTGTTGTTGTTGTTGTAGCACACAACAAGTGGCTCTGCTTTCACAAATACTATTGCAGTATTCCTGTCTCCTGTGGCTCCTCTTGCGATGGCATTGTTACAAATTTAATTTAACAATTCAGTTTTTACTGACTAAAAATGCAGCAGAATGATTCCTCGCGTTGTACAGTTGACGATAAGCAGCTCACCGAAGAAAGAATGAACGGTTCCCTTTTTCGTTTGTCGCGGCGTGTGCGGTTCAGGCTGCTTTTGGGCAAGCTAGCGGAAGACCCTCCGCTGCAGCTGTGGGGAACAGGGTCATTACAACTGAACAGGAGGCCAAGCGGGGACGTGAGAATTACAGGCTTCTCAGTGACGCTGCTGCTGAAAGTACAAATGAATGCTATATTTATCGTCCTTTCCATGTGTGTGCTGTTAAGCAAAATGTTAAAAAAAATACGTTTAAAAAAAACCTTGGTGTAATTCCAGTTTATGGCAAGTTCTAAGTGATAAAAGCCAGTTAACTGACAAGAACGTTGAAGCTCAGTATCTCAGAACTGTAGAAATGGCGGATGGAAACCTGTAATTTTCAGATTTTGAAAAGGGACACAACATGTATGTCGAGTTAAATTATCTGTTTTGTTTGTCAGAAGGACCACCGGTAATTTAAGGAGCGTGTGTCAAGAGCGGGTCCTGAAAAGTAATGACTGCCTCAGTGATGATTCATTTTATGTGCATGGGCGGCATAAAATGTTGTGCGTGCGCGTGTGTGTGTGTGTGTGTGTGTGTGTGTGTGTGTGTGTATGCGCGTGCGCGTGTATGTGCTTGTGTGTGTTATAGTGTTTCCTTAGAAACATTTCTCTTGTGTTACCCTCTGTACAGTGAACACTGTAGACTTACAGCTGTCAGCGCTTTTACTTTATTAATTTATTTATTTTAGTTTTTTTTTTTTTTTTTTTTTACAAACTCTTAAGCTGTGCACTTTGTTTTTTGTTTTTTTTCTAATTATGTTCACCATGTGTATTGATTATGTGTTCTGTGTTTCCTGTTGCAAAATGTGAATAGGCTGACTATACATAGATATCAGTTCAAGGTGACCTCTGCAGATCTGTATCCAGTTTATCTCAAAGGTTAGTTTAAATTAATTTAGCCATGCCATAATGTTCACTGTAAAAAGGCTTGACATTAGCTTTAAAAATGACCATATTAGCCAAAAAGCACAATACTCAGCAAGAGGAATGTTTCCAAGGAAACGGATGATGGTAGTTTTAGTGTGTCTTGCGCCCTGTACATATAAATATCTTATCTGTCAGAAATGATATTGTATTTAAATATGATTACATAGCTAAGAGGAATCATTTACGCATACCTGATTGGGTGTAACTTTTTTCAGAGCCTGCTGTTAATGTGCTGTTAATGTAGTTAAGTGCTCATGAAACCTTTCCTTTTTAATGGCTTGCTACAGTGCTCCCAGAATGCAGATTAAAATGTTTCCCCAAACGATTTTGTCCACTTGCCACAAGACCAATTGACATAAGGCCGTATTGCAACCACTTTTCTACCGATAACAGATCGGTCGTACTCATAGAATTACTGACGTCAACAAAAAAAAAAACCCCCAAAAAAACCTTTGTTTCTGCCATACTAATCGACCTCGTATCGACCTCCATGACCTCCACGATTAAACGTCTATTCGACGTCGACATGCTTGCCGGGTTGACTTGATATCAAAGTATAAGCGGAGTAAGGCCAGGATTCCCCAGAAGTAAATAGCGTTTATTATTATTATTATTATTAGCGTTTAGCCACACAAAGTGAATAAGCAGCCACTGGAGGCAGCTGCTGTATGTACTATATGAGCTAACGCCGCGACGCCGCGACGTGTTTCCACAGCCCTGTTCTCTCCCTCGGGCACACATTTCATTTCCTTGGTGGACGAGTGTCCACCTCTGCCAAATATGCTTTCAATTTCGGCTGGCTGTGCGTGGGCCGGGTTTGCCTGGAGGAAGTCCTGGTTGGTTGCTTGGTTGTTGGATTTTCAGATGATGAAAATAATAACGTTTGACTGTTTTATTGTTGGTGGTGGGGATCGTTTGACGTTTTTTGTCTCGGACCTGACAATCGGAAAAAACGTTTTTTTCTAATGCTTTTATGTGCCATCCTCTGGGTGCGGAACTTGGGCATCCAATGAGATGTGTTATTCTTTTTCCCAAACTAAAAAAATCTTATCAGTCAACCAATCGATAATCCCCAAATTTAGCACTTTTTTCGTCTGAATGTGAATTGGTGTCAACAGTAGACGGAGGATTTTTAACGGAGGGAACCTGGAGGAACTGTTTGAAACTGTGTGTGGGAGTCAGATGAAGGCCGGGGGTGCTTCTGAAGGACATTTCGGACGATAAAAATCAAAGGCGGTCAGCGTTTCCCACACTGCATTATATTTGGCGTCCCGACAGATTGGCCGATAAAGTCAATAAAGATAATGAAGAGACACTGTACTTCTGAGTCTGTTAGACGGGAAAATAATACAGGCCGTGCAGTTTCATTCATTCTACAATAATAAGGAGGGGGGAAAAAAAGGAAAAACTACTTTAAAAATAGATATGGCACCGTTTTTCCTTGAAGCTTCCTCCCGTGACCTGTGTTCGCCTGTGAGGAACTCTCTCGCTTCCAGCCCAAATATAAATCCCCCAAAAACCCCCCACAGTCATTGTTCTCTCTCGTGAGTCAGTCGAGTCAAATCTGCCGTCGGAAGGTCCGCTGACGAAGACTCTGTCCTCATCTTCTCGGTCCCTTTGAACGTTTTGTGGTGGCTGAAGACAGGCGGAGAGACAGCGCTCCGGTCCGTATCTCCGCCTCCGCGGTCCGTAGCTCCGCCTCCGCGGTCCGTAGCTCCGCCTCCGCGGTCCAGGACGGAAGCCGGCGGCGAGATTAGCGTTTAAAGAGTGAGGGCTTTTCACATCACGTCACTGGGAATGTCACTGGGAATGTCACTGGGAATGTCACTGGGAATGTCACTGGGAATGTCGCTCTGGACACTTCTGAAGACCTCCGCACTGCGCTGCTAATGAACAAGTCAAAATGGTTTGAGAGCAAAAGCTGGCGCTGCTTGCAAAGCACAGGAAATATGTTTCGTTTTTCAGTTATGGAAGGCTTATTGTGTCAGTTTTCACTTGTCCTTAACAGCACCACAAGAAAAATATGGAAGTTATGCTTTTGTTCTGATCTGTCGAACATCTGAAACCTTGTTTGCATGACATTATTTATACTTTAGACAAAGTTTAGACAAACACAGAAACGCCATATAATTCATAAAACTTATTATGTGTTCAAACCACTTGACATAATTTATTATATTTAATAAAATGCCCCCATTTGGGGTTGTTCCCATTGTCCTCATTTACAGTCCTCCCACTGGGATATCTATTAAAGGCAATTTGGGAGGTTACATATGTACCTTGCCTGTGAGTACAGTTGCTGTGACCCACTCTGGATTTGCACCTGCAACCCTCCGTTCACAAGGCCAGTTCCGTAATTGGCGCGTTCCACTGGTTCAGTACTCATTAGCTGTGTTGGGAATAGCGTGGCTTCTCATGTCTCTGAAAGGCATGCGTGTCCGGTTCGGTACATTCCTGCCATTGCCCCTGCCCAGGGCAGCGGCCTCAGCGCTGGAGTTGGTCCCCAGGAGCACCGTACTGTGGCTGCCCACTGCTCCTACGTAGCTGGGATGGGTCAAATGGCGAGAAAAAAATTACCCCCCGAGGTTCAATGAAGTGCATCTTATCTTGTCTTTTATTGCAGCACCTTGGCTTCCTTTACGGTATGTTAAGGCCCTCGTTGGTTTTCGATGTTACTCTCCCGGCTTGTTTTGTTTTTTCTCTCAGGGGGGCTGTGCTGTGCACTCAATCATTGAGCACAGAAGGTTTTCTAATCCACACTCGGCCAAGCGGAGCAGTGCGTTTGTCGAGTACGGCTCTGCCTCTCTCCAAATATGTACCCATTAACACTACAATAGAGAAGCACAAGGGCCAAGCTGTCATCAGTGCCTCTTTTTATAGTGCGTAAATCGGTCTAATTCCAACATCACGTGTGTTAGAGATCTAATGGTCATGACAAATATAAAGGCAAACGCTCCCAAAACCAGTTTTTTTCTAAAAGTGTCGCCCTAATTATTTCCTTTAGCTGATTAATTATTTTGTGAAACCTCCATGCTAAGCTCCAAGCCTTAGTGTTTTTAGAAACAGAAATCACACGCTCCGTTTGTAACAAACTGTCATCTAAGATGTATGCAGAGTTTCAACTATTGTCCCTATTATATAGGTGGGCTATAATGTAAATTTTGTGATTGTGGCCCACGCAACCTTTAGTAGGTGAGTCTGCTGGCATGTGTTGTCAGTACTGGTATATGTTGTCAGTACTGGTGTATGCTGTCAGTACTGGTATGTGTGGTCCCTAGTGGGGTATGTTGTCACTATTGGTGTATGTTGTCACTGAGCTTTTACTCAATCAATATAAAACAGCTGAATACACAATTGACTCACCTCATCTGAGGTCTTGGGTTTAAATTTCCTGCTGCTATTAAGATGAAAACAAAAACAGTAACAGATGCTGTGGCTCTCTGACACTAGAGCTGGGGAACCAAGCGTCTTAAACCTAATGAGCCAGTGACTGAATGGCTGAATGGGTTTCCTCTGAACCACCTCGATATTAAAATATACGCGCACAGTGCTGCAAAAAAATATTTGCTCTCTTTCTGAGTTCTTCTATTGCGTATTTGTCACTCTGAATGGTTTCTGATCTTGAGAGAAAAATTTAGTGAGACAATGGGGAACTGAATGAACACAAAACACATTAGTATTTAATTTTATTTATCAGACACCCATATCGGCCATTGTGGTAAAAGTAAGTGCCCCCTTGAACCTAATAACAGGTTGCACCACCTTTAGCTGCAGACACTTCCTATAATTTGATATCAGTCTTTCACGTCACCGTGCAGGAATGTTAGGCCACTGTTCTTTGCAGAACTGCCTTTTCACGGCACTCTAATTAAAATGTTTTTTTAATATACTGTATGCAAATACGACCGCTTGCACACCGTAGCTAATGCAGTGCGTGTAGTGCTTGATTTGACCCGTGTAAATATCAGCAGTAAGCGCTGATATATATACAAAGCTGGTGTTTTTTAATGTCCTTGCGGCTCACAGCTTGAGGACCCTTTTGGCAGGAGGCTGGCCTGCTTGCGGCCTGCCCTTCCCTCTCTTTATCACGCGTTGACGGTCGCCGCTGGCAGCGTCTGCTAGAGGAGCGAAGTGTCTGGCACAGTCAGTCTGAAACGAAGGGGAGATGCCAGCTTCAGTCTCTCTTCCTCGTTCCCCCTTCAGAGTGCCCTGTGGGACGAGCGAGCGGCATCACCATGGTGCTCTTTCACCAGAGTTCTCTGTCCTCCTGATCTTAAGAGGCGGCAGACCACACCAACGCCATCGTTACAATGTCGATTTTTCAATACGTGTTGGATGCCGAGAAACCACTGAGTCAGTGCCCCCCACGCCCCCCACCCCCTCCCCCCCTCCAAAATGGGAGGAACACAGGCTCTGCCCAGTCTCTGTAATCTGTGTCTTCTCAAAAGAGCCAGTTAGGGGTGCGGTAGCATCTTGAAGGCTAAACGTGGCTGCGTGCCAGCATCTCAACGCTACGTGCTCCGGACCAATCGAACATGGCGGTCTTCAGTCGGACCAATCGAACATGGCGGTCTTCAGTGGTGCTCTGAAGCAGAATCTGACTGAGGTGTAGGGCTGAGCCTTCATTCTAGATCAAACGGCTTAGGAAGCCCGTCGCATTTGTTTGTGGAAGGGCATTTTTTTTTTTGTATATTGAATTAGCTAAAAGCGGCGTCTCCCAATTTGCCACAGTAATTTGGTTTTTTGTTTCCGCATTGAGGAGTGCTCTCCCACGTCCCAGCGTCTGAGTACGCCACCGTGAAATTCAATTTGTTTGTGCTGAGCTCCTAGAACAATCTCACACCGAGGGGCTCGAACGCTGGCACAGTGCAGCCTGGCACACACAGACCCAGGCTCTGTGACGGGGCAGAGTTTAAGGAGGGGGGGGGGGGGGGAGAGTGGGGGGGTCTGTATACCAGTGAAAATCCCCCCCCCCCATCCATGATCCAATTTCTCACAATGGCCAAACCCCCCAGTCCGCATTGGCAATGTGATGCACCCCAGCCTGCCCCACCGGTCTGCAATGCCACCCCCAGCCCCCCCCCAATCCCACTCCTCCCCCCTCCCTGTGCGCAAACATCAAATTCTGCCTGTGTTCCTTGGTGATTCTGCCTCCTCAGGGGTATGTGTTTGGGGTGGGCGGGGTGGGGGGTTTTGGCTCTTGAATAATTTAGGTGTACATCAAAACATCTTGGGGAGAAAAAAAAAAAAAGTTCCTCGGATGTATCTCAAAGAGGGTCTGTAGTTTACTGGAAAATAACATGCTCAGTACATCAGGGAGCTGAATCCTGTGTGCGTTTCTCTTTTGATTTCACTGCTTTCATTGTATCCCCTTTTCCCCTGTGTTGTTTTATTCACGTTGTTTGCTTGGCCTTACAAATACAAACTCGGTCCTCTAGCAAGGTGGTGGAAGTGATGTTGTGTAAAATAGGGCTGTTGTTATTAATCTTTTCCCACTTGGGAGCTTTAGAAAAGTGCATGAGTGAGAGATTTAGAAAATGTGGAGCAACACCGTTTGCTGATGTTTTTCTTTTCGTTTTCCAGTACGTTCGTTGGTAGCATGGAACCTGACCTCGACCCCCAGCAACGTTACCGGTAAGTGCGACATCAGCTAAAGAGGCACTCCAGCGAATTAAATAAATAAATAAATAAAAATCTTTAAATGCTCCCGATGCCTGTTAGCTGTCTCTTTATGAAGCTCAGCGGATTTAGAGGTGCGTGAATCGATTCGGAATTGATCGCTCCACTGAGCCTGGTGAAGCTTTTTGTTGCTTCAGGGCTAAGAGCAATTAACTGCCCATAATCCTTTATAAAAAATAAAAAAAAAAGCCAACAGTCTCCCAGAAGAAGAGGCCAGAGATGGAGACCTTCCTGCAAGCAGGTGCCCTTCCTCTGAAGCTTTGCTTCTGCCTGTGGGCTCTGTGTAGGACTTGGAGAAAAGTACCTTACGGGTATTTCTATAACGCAGTAATTTTATAACACTGGAAGTCCTGCAACAAACCCCAGCTGGGATTTTATTAAAATTTACGCTCATGGATTGAAGGTATTATTCTTATTTGTTATTTATTTTTTGATCTTGTATCTTTAAAAATTATTAAAAACATAACATGTTGTCAGGAGGATTTAACCGAAAGCTTTTTCCAAAAAAGTCTTCGTAATTAGCACAAAGTCAAAAAAAAAAATAGCATATTAAAAAAACGTATGATCAAGATTCTTGATAGATTTTTGTCCTTTTTAGGATTTGCTCAAATAATGAGGCTTCATAAATGCACAGTAGCCCTCCAAACGGATAAGATAATGCCATCCCACAGATCTCTGCACAGCAGGAACGAGACAAAAGCCAGCAAAATATCCGTCTCGGTTTTTTCATGCTCCATGTAGAGCTAATCATATCTGGGAAACATAATGCTGCTATTGTGTGTAAGTGTTTCTCAGAATAAAACCTCTTCACAGGTCTTCATAACTTAAAATGTTTTTTTTCTAGTTTGAAGAGGATTCTGTTCAGGGTAAATGTTGACAGATTATTCCTTCATTATCCAGGCTACTTGTCCCATGCTGTGTGCTGTGTGTTAATTTGGTCACGTTTATTTATTTTTTGTCTTATTATTCTCACATCCCTGAAAGTTCATGGAGTTTGCTCTCCGCTGAAGGAGAAAAAAAAGCTTAGTTACGGTTAAATCTCACTTAGTGCTGCCAGGGGAAAAAGGCATTTTTCTCTCCGTATCTCATTATCAGGAGGAACTTTTCTCATTGTGAGCGGAAACTTTTCTCATAACGAGAAGCTTTCTACCATTATGACAGGAAACTAGAAAAGGAGAAGAGTGTCTGGTTATAACGAGCTACTGAGGCACTGTGGCAGCGATGCACTGCCCGAAGCGCAATGAATGTGGCCTAATTTCCTAAATGTAACCTTAAAAAAAAAAAAGAAAAAAAACGTAATTCTCAATAAAGTTTTCTGATTCAAAAATGCAAAAAAAAAAAACCGCAAAGGGGAAAAATGGAATGACAAATAAAGTTTTCACGGTTGAACTGATTCCAACCAACCCCCCCCCCCACTCTCACCCCTCGCAACGTTCTGTAACCAAACTTTCATTTTGCTGGGGCGCTAGGGTTCTGGTGGCCCTCGACAACCATATTGCTCTGGCCCCAAATGCCCGCCGAAAAATAAAAATAAAAGCTTAAACTGCTGTGGCCGCGAACGACCGCGTGTTCATCCCGGCGGCCGGCTCGGGTCATTTCAGCCCTGGTTCCTGTTTAAAAACGTTCTCTTAAGCTATCCTCGCTCCTCGATGACCGCACTTCAGCCAATCACGCGAGGGGAGCAGTGCGCACAGTTACCTGAGAAATTTAAAAGCGAGACTACCAATTTCATTTTCCAAATTAGAAGCGCACACTCTCCGGTTTTTACTATCTGTTACCACACCCCCCGCCCTCCCCTCAGCTCTGTAAATTTACCAATATTTACACCTCATTTAGTGACTCATTTCCTTTGCGCCTTTTTGGATAGAGCTTTATTTGGTAATTTTCTTCTGAAATAGTTTTGTATGCTTCTTTAATAACCTGAGTTATTAAATGAATTCCCTTTTTAATGACCCTTACATGCCCTTGATTTTTTTTTTCTTTTTTCCCCTGCTTGTTTTCTATAAAATGTACCTTTATATTTTTTATGCAATGCACTGCACTTTTTTTGGCATTAGTCAAAATGGCTGAAGAGGGACAGGAGCTTTTGGGTTAATTCAGCCTGTCAGAAGCTGCTGTTCATTTGGGCTTCATGCAAGTTCTATTTATTTATTTTAATTTTTTTTGAAAGTATTCTCCGTGTTCTCAAGTTTTTTTCTCCTCCTCTCGAGTAAAACCACACGCTCTGTGGATTTGAATTTGAAAAGGGAAAAGGCATTTGCGTAGGTTTTGATGTGCCGCAAATGTTTTATTCATTTTGCGGCATCTGATTAGAATTTTGGCTTTTTGCGATTAGAATGGCTCAGACCTCCCCGGCTGCGTTTGTTGAGTGAAAAACATCACAGACACCGTTTGTCTCCTGCTCCCAAAACGCCGGCGGCCGTGCATGCAGAAGGTCAGCGGCTCCTCAGATCTCTCAGCCTGTCCCTCGTAATGAGAGAACTCTGCTTTCTGTATTAGAGCATAGCCTGTATACTCAAATAATGTATGTCTGTTAATGCACAACAGCATGCATGCTGTTCCTACTGCAGAACGGGTAATACAGGCAATGTTTACTTTGGCCGGTGTAAATGTCAGTCGAAGGCATTTTAGTTGATGGCATGTGTGTGCTATGACCCACGTCAATACATCATTTACATACAGATGCTCTTATCCTGAGGAATCGATATTGCATACGGTTTTTTTCTTTCTTTTATGTTTTTGCTCGCAATCCATTTGTATGGACAGGATATTCACTGAAGCAATTTAGGAATAGGTACCTTGTTCAAGGGCACAACTGCAGTGCCCCAGCTGGGAATCAAACCTGCAACCTTTGAGTTATAGGCCTAGTTAAACTACTGTGCTTAATTGCCTAATGGATATTATTTACAATTATTATTATTAAAATGAATGGTAACACTTTACAATAAGGTGGCATGAATTGGCATTAACTAATGCAGTTGCTAACTACTAACTACTGAAAACTTAACCTCTATAGCTTTTTTCATGTATTTGTACATCGCTAATTCATTTTAACAGCTACATTAGTTAATGCCAGTTCAATTTGGAATGAAAAAACAGTTAACGTGTTTGTAGTGTATAAATAATCATGCAACTAATGCATTAGTTAATGTATTTGCTAACTACTAGTGAAATGGAAAGTAAATTTCATACTTAATGTATTTGCACATCATTAATTCACGTTAACACCTGCATTATTAAATGCTAGTTCATGTGGCCTTTTTGCGAAGTGTTACCGAATGAGTGAGGTCTAAAAGGAGGGAGCGGGTGCTTTGAAGGTCCCGCCGGGCCGGACTGCGGGGTAACGAGGGTCACCTGTGTTCCGCAGGTGTGTTCTGCAACATGTCCATCGACGGGATCGGGACCTGCTGGCCCCGGAGTCGCGCCGGAGAGCTGGTGACCCGGCCCTGTCCCGAGTTCTTCTACGGAGTGCGCTACAACACCACGAGTGAGCTGCTGTCCCACTGCCCGAGCCCTGCCTGTGAGTGTGCGAGTGTGTGAGTGTGTGAGTGTGTGAGTGTGTGAGTGTGCGAGTGTGTGAGTGTGTGGAGTGTGTGGGTGAGTGGTGAGAGTGAGTGGGAGTGTGTCTGTGAGGTGTGCAGTGTGCGAGTGTGCGAGTGTGCGAGTGAGGAGTGGCGAGTGTGTGTGTGTGTGTGGTCTGTGTGAGGTTGAGTGTGTGGAGTTGATGTGTGAGAGTATGAGTGTGTGGTGCGTGTGAGTGTGAGAGTGTGTGAGAGAGTGTGAGGGTGTGTGTGTGTGAGAGAGTGTGTGTGAGAGAGTGTGAGTGTGAGTGAGTGTGTGTGTGTGACCATGTGTGTGTGTGTGTGAGAGAGTATGTGAGAGTATGAGTGTGTGTGAGTGAATGAGGCTTGCCTATCTGTGTCCATGTTATATGACTGCTGTGTCCAGGTACCGCTGCCTGACTGCGCAATCTCATGTACGCCAGCCAAATGGGTCTTCTGACCTCTCTGCTTCCTAACAGTCCCAAGTTTGGGATGATAACAGGAATTCCTGGCTCAATATTACAGTTCATGGATAATGATGTTGAGGTGTTCCTAAGGACAGAGCATTCATTGCCCTGGTGGTGTCCTTTGTTGCGACACATCACACATGCACACACGCACACACACACACATATTTCACATGTAATGCCAGAGAGGGAGAACTTGCAGTGTTAAGGATACTGATCTGAGTATCTGGTGAGTCCACATGGTGAGTCTGTGGCACTACCTGGTCCTCTCGCTTAGGCGTTGAGATAGAGCTGTGCCGTCGGGCACCTGTCTGTGTGCCAGAGCAGCAGTGCAGATCGCCATGTCACACCTCACAAAGCGCTCAGAGAGAGCAGTGCACTCTCGAGATGCACGAGAGTATGTGTCTATCTGTCTCTCTCTGTCTGTCTGTCTGTCTCTCTCTCTCTCACTCTGTCTCTCACTCACTCTCACTCACTCTCTCTCTCTGTCCCTCTGTCTGTCTCTCTCTCTCTCACTCTCACTCACTCTCTCTCTATCTCTCTCACTCTCTGTCTTCCTGTCTCTTTTTCTCTTTCTCTCTGTCTCTCTCTGTCTGTCTCTCTCTCTCTCACTCTCACTCACTATCTCTGTCTCTCACTCTCACTTTCTTCCTCTCACTCTATTTTTCTCTCTCTCTCTCTCACTCTGTCTTCCTGTCTCTTTTTCTCTTTCTCTCTGTCTCTCTCTCTCACTCACTCACTTCCTCTCTCTCTCTCTCTCTCTCTCTCTCTCTCTCGATCCATAATTGCTTCTCAGCTGAATCTGCTGAGTGGACAAGAACTAGTGAAAGGTGGCCTTATGCACCTGTGGGGGATTTTAAATATTTTAAAATATTTTAAAACTGAGCCTCACACAGTTTCTCCAGGAATGCTTTGCATTTTCGGATGGCTAGAATGTCGGCCTAGTTTAGTGAGACAGTCTCGCTGTGTGTGGAATAAGCTCACTGTGTCTAATCGGTTCCTGCAGGAAAGTATTTTCCTCCATGATTAACATATATATTTACTTCACCGATAAAACGGTTCCATTTGCCACTGAGTAGCGCTTCTGGAATGGGAAATGTGTCCTTTTTCCACAAAGTCATTTTGCTCACATTTGCTCATTTTCAGCTCATTTGCTCTACAAACATGAACCAAAACATGCAGATGCCCTGCGGAGAGTTGTGGGGAGACACACAGAACTGCGTGTACGCTGTGTGTGCGTATTGCAGCGTCACCCGCGTTTCGATGAATACGGCTGGCGCTAATGCTAACTGCGGCGGCCCGTTCAATAGCGCTCAGCGCTCGGCACGCGATCGCAGCCGTCAATAACTGGCCGTAGCGTCAGTCCGCAGGGTGTCCCGTTGGCCGCATTGGCTGATTCACGATCCGCCCGGCCGATCGGGAGCCTGAAAGCTGCCCGCCCCGGCGCGCGTCGGGGCGCTGACTCAGCTGCTCGTTTTCAGGGTTTTAAAGACGCAGCAGCGCGACTTCGATGTTGCAGGACGGGGCTCGTGTTTGGAGCTGGCCATTCCAAATCGGGCCAAAAAATATTGATAAATTACAAATTAATCTCAAACAAAACCCTGAAAAAAAGGTGCCTGGCTGCTTGGAAGCTCAGGGATGGTGTTTGATTGGACCAGTTTCTGTAAAAAAACAGTCAAAAGTTTACCAATGTAGCAACAAGCTAACATATTTATAAACTTCTGGGTTTCCCCCCAGGAAACTAGTTAGAGGAGGGGAAAGTGTGGTGGTGTGAAACAGTGTTTGGGGCGGCGGTGTAGTATAATGGATAAGGAGCTGGTCTTGTAACATAAAGGTCACGGGTTCAATTCCCGGGTAGGCCGTTGTACCCTTGAGCAAGGTACTTAACCTGCATTGCTTCAGTATATATCCAGCTGTATGAATGGATGCAGTGTAAATGCTGTGTAGAAAGTTGTTGTGTAAGTCGCTCTGGATAAGAGCGTCTGCTAAATGCCTGTAATGTAATGTAATCGTGTGCTGGTGGACCTGGGAAAACAGGACTACAGAATGCCAGTTTTGTTAAATAGCAGTCCGTTTTATGAACAGCTTAACATAAGATTATGGAGATCTGAGCAGGGCTGTAAATTAACTTTTTTTTGCCAATTGCAGTGGTGCTAGTAAGGTAAAATTAAACTCTGTAGCACAGAGAAAAAATCATGGCACAAGGATTACTCCTGTGTGTGTGTTTGTCAGTTTATGTCAGGCAAAAATGTTCTAAATGTTCTTTCAGTCGGTACAGCTCGCATATTTTAATGGATGTGTTTGTTTATTTCTAGTTTTTTTGAATGGATCTGCCTCTGGTAGTGCAGTGCACTCACCAGCAGTGCACTGCCCTATCGAACAGGGAGCACATTACCTTGTGCCTACTACAGAGGAGCAATACCAGAACCCCTTGTGCCTGAAAGGGGATCCAAACAACGGGTGCCACTGGGGTTGTGTAGGGTGAGCGCAGTTCTGTGCAGAAGCCAGCACAGGCAGCACAGGCAGCACAGGCAGCCCAGGCAGCCCAGGCAGCACAGGCAGCACAGGCAGCACAGGCAGCACAGGCAGTTAGCAGCTCTGGGTAAATCTGTCTGTTTGAAAAGGCGCTTCATTGCCAGTGTGCGCACGTGATTGGATGGGTATGAGGAAAATGCGCTGGGTGTGTCTGGGATTGGTTGATTATGGAAGCGCGTGAGTTTGTGATGACTGAAGCCGACCATTGGTTGGCTCTGCAAGAATAACCTGGGAGTGTGGGGCAGGGGGCGTGGGGGTGGGGGGGGGAGCGGAGGGGTGTTTCTTTATTTTCCCACATTGAAGCTGGCAACCCAACTTAAGACCCTGTGCTTTTCCACACCACGAGGAAGCTGGTGACCGTGACAAGCGGGTCCCTGAAGAATAACTACACCCTTCAGCTGTGGCGGGTTTTTTTACGGCAGGGCTGCTCCTGTTCCGGTGAAAGGTTTTAACGGCCACCCCCGACAGACATGGCCGCCCCGGATTAAGTACTTAACGCAGAGCCAGCTTCTCGGTTTTCCCTGAACGCTGTCAGCGGGGCCTTAACACTCAGTTCCACTCTCCGCGTTCAGGGAACTGCGGCCGAAATGGCTTTGGCGGGTCCATGGCCGCTGTTTAGGGGTGTGGGCTGGTGGGTGATGAGGTGTGTGTGTGTGGAGGGGGGGGGTTTGCGTGGTCAGACCACTTCTGCCCCTGTTTGGACACTCCTTGAAAAAGACCACAGCCAATCAGAGGACTCCCCTGGGGATTCGACCTTTCCCCCGATGGAAAACTCGCCAGCTGTCACACGGTGTGGCGCTTGACGGACGAGTGAGAGCCCAGTGCACAGAGCCGCTTCCTTTACCCGGAGAGTTCATCTGCGAACTGCCGTCGCCCTCCCCTGTGTGTGTGTGTCTGTCTGTGTGTGTGTGTGTATGTGTGTGTGTGTGAGCTGCTGTCGCCGCCCCGTGTGTGTGTGTGTGAGCTGCTGTTGCCGTCCCGTGTGTGTGTGTGTGAGCTGCCATCACCCTCCCCTGTGTGTGTGTGTGTGTGTGTGTGTGTGTGTGTGTGTGTGTATGTGTGTGTGTGTGTGTGTGTGTGTGTGTGTGAGCTACCGTCGCCCTCCCCTGTGTGTGTGTGTGTGTGTGTGTGTGTGTGTGTGTGAGAGCTGCCGTCGCCCTCCCTGTGTGTGTGTGAGCTGTAGTCGCTCTACCCTGTGTGTGTGTGTGTGTGTGTGAGCTACTGTTGCCCACCCATGTGTGTGAGAGCTGCCCTCGCTCTAACCTGTGTGTGTGTGTGTGTGTGTGAGCTGCAGTCGCTCTCCCCTGTGTGTGTGTGTGTGTGAGCTGCAGTCGCTCTCCCCTGTGTGTGTGTGTGTGAGATTGCCTCGCTCCCTGTGTGTGTGTGTGTGTGAGCTGCAGTCGCTCTCCCCTGTGTGTGTGTGTGTGTGTGAGTTGCCCTCGCTTTCCCCTGTGTGTGTGTGTGTGTGTGTGTGTGAGCTGCAGTCTCTCTCCCCTGTGTGTGTGTGTGTGTGTGTGGTTGAGCTGCAGTCGCTCTCCCCTGTGTGTGTGTGTGTGTGTGTGTGAGCTGCTGCCTGGCAGGCAGGGTGAAAGAGACCGTTTTAAATCGCCTTTTAGCTTTGTCCCTGGCTGCTCCTGATTGGCCGTTTACTCCGTGCCAGTCCATGGTGCTTCACTGTCGCTCGTTCAAGCGGATGTTTGTATTTTTGGGTTATTCTCCTTTTGTGTCTGTCTGAGTTTTTTTTTGTGGCTTCCCCTGCCAGGGTATTGTTTCTGAAATGGCTCCTTATGTATTATTTTTTTAATAAAAACTTCTTAGTTACCCTTCCCCGCTGGTCCCTGCGATTCCTTCGACCACAGACGTCGCGTGCGTCCCGCTCGATCCAGACCACAGACGTCCCGTGCGTCCGCTCGATCCAGACCACAGACGTCCCGTGCGTCCGCTCGATCCAGACCACAGACGTCCCGCGCGTCCGGCTCGATCCAGACCACAGACGTCCCGTGCGTCCGCTCGATCCAGACCACAGACGTCCCGTGCGTCCGCTCGATCCAGACCCAACGTCCCGTGCGTCCTGCTCGATCCAGACCACAGACGTCCCGTGCGTCCTGCTCGATCCAGACCACAGACGTCCCGTGCGTCCTGCTCGATCCAGACCACAGACATCCCGCTCGATCCAGACCACAGACGTCCCGTGCGTCCTGCTCGATCCAGACCACAGACATCCCGTGCGTCCTGCTCGATCCAGACCACAGACGTCCCGTGCGTCCGCTCCATCCAGACCACAGACGTCCCGTGCGTCCGCTCCATCCAGACCACAGACGTCCCGTGTCTGTGGCTCAGACGCTCTCAAGCAGCCTTCTTTTCTCCGCAGGTTTGCTGTTGATATGGAAACTCATAGCTGTTGACATGTGCAGTCTTCGCTGTTGGCTCTTATACTCTTGGCTGTCAACACGTACACTCCTGGCTGTTTACATGTAAACTCTTAGATGTTGACACATTTACTCTGTGCTGGTTATATGCACTTTAACTTCATTTTCATTGTTTTATTTCACATCCAATGCGCTGGTGTACATAGCCAAAACAACCAAATTATGTGTGTGTTTGCGCGTGTCCGCGGCAGCTTTTAAGTTAACCGAGCGGCCGTTTCATTGGCTCGTTTGAGGAGCATGACCGTGCGGTTCTCTTAGGAAATAAAGCACAGGGTGTGCGTCTGATGGATGAAGTTCCCTGGGGTAGATTCTTTTGAAAATGCTTTTCAAAAAGTGCAGAAAAAGGTGGCATTGTAGTAGTTTTACACCAAAGAAGGAATTGTTTTTTGTTTTTTTCCATTTCCACGTTAATGCCAAATTAAAATATTGAAATTGTTGACTTCACCAATGCATTTAAATTGCTGATTACTATACAGTTTACCGATTACTACTACTGCTGATTACTACTGTTCATTCACCATCTGTAAAATAAAGTGTATGGTGTTTTACCAAAGAAAAGTGCATCTCTCTCTCTCAGAGATCCAACAGCACAGGCTGCACGCGTAGTGCCGTTGGTGTTACTGCAACAACAGCATGTGAAACTGTGCTCTTCCTCTGTGGTCTTCCTCACCTCGGGCGTGACCAGGGCGTGTGGTGGTGGGTGTAGCAGGGTTAGCGGGGTGCCTCTCTGTCTACCAAACCGGACCGTGCAGTTTTGCAGGTGGACGGGAGCCGGGAGGGAGTGGTTCTGATTTTTTAGAAAGATACCAGTTTTTATCTGATGTCGGGACAGTTATGAATTTATGATGGGCTTTCACATTTTAAGCTGTGTGAAGACAGAGTAAAACAAAAGGCCTAGTCCACCAGCGCACCCCCTGAGTGGAAATCCCTCAATAAACTATTGACATGTTTGTGCAGCACCCACTGTGGGTTCAATATTCATGCATGGAAAAATGTTGAACATGCAAAGCCAAATATAGCCAAATAAAGCTGTCAACTCCTATGATTCCACAATTAATAATAATAATAATAATAATAATAAAATAATTAAAATATAACATCAATGAAATACATATCAAGAAAATTCTAATTAAGGCCATTAGTTTGCAAGCTAATTTTGGTGATGTCGACCTTGCCAAATTGTGTTGGTGAAGGTCAAAATTATGACCTGCATTCAGTTGCATGTCAAAGTTAAGGATAAACGCTTTGCTGAATCCAGACCTTTGTCCCCCATGGTCAGCTGCACCATTATCAATTGTAAAAAAAAAAAAAAAAAATCATTGGTCGTATCTGGAAATGACAACAAAAGTACCTCATGATACATTAATCAAAACTTGTGACTGATAAAGGTCCCCGGAATGCTATTCTCTGAAAAAGATTTCGATTTCCCAGGTTGCAGGATCATTTTTCAACCTCCTGATAGTTCTTTTTTCTTTTTTATTGATTTCAGTTTTTGCTTTCTTTACTTTTTTAATAGCAAGGTCTTGCATTAGCTCTTTACAGAGCCGGCTTGAATCAATCGCATTTGATATTTATAGCTTTTTTTTTTTTTTGTACTCTACATCGTGCTGTTTTCCAATGGCACGACCTGAGAAAAGTATTTCGATTAATGAGCGGTTTTTTTGTCCCGACAAAAAAAAAAAAAAGTTCTTCGCGGGTTGTTTGTTTTCAGAAGGTTACTTTCGTTCACCCAGTTATGACAGTAGTGGCATGCAGAAGGGACGAGACGCTTTTTCACTTTTGTTATGCGAAGTCCGCGTCCGCGTTAATCTGCGGATGTCCTTTCCTTACATTACTGAAGTATAAATTATTTATTAAATATCTGTCAGTTGATTTTAATTAGACATTAAAACAGTCGTGTCTAATGAGGGATGATTTACCCTCTTGATGCCACATTAGATCCGAAACAGATGTTCATTTTTTTTTAAATAAAGTAATTAATATTCAATATTCATGCGGGGCTTTTTCTGTCAGATCGGTTGTCAGACAATAAACGCTTTCATTTTTGATATCACGCTAAGTGATTCCCTTTGAAAGGAATTTGCTTTGAAAGAGGGCGCATTTTAATGACATTTTGTGTTGATTGATTGGCAGACCTTCAGTGGAAATGAATGATGTCAGTGTAGAAACCAGAGCTTTGAGACTAACTGAAATGAAAAACGGGGCAAACCTGCATACTTTTCACGCTTTTACACTTTTTGATACGATGTTAGGAATTACCCGTTTCAGGAACCTTAAGACGAGCCGTGGTCTCGCATGAGAAGTTGCACGCCTCCCTCCCGGGAAATGGAATTGGAACAGCAAAGAGCCGTTAATTTTTTGAAATTTATTTTTAAATCAACACAACGTTGTGATTTAGTCACATGAGGCTTTGAGTCAGGTTAACCAGTTTAATTGGTTATGTGACATTTGCAAAGCACAGGAAGGGTGATCTACATGTGTGGAAAATTTTGTAATCGTAAAAAAAAAAAAAAATCGTGAACGATTTCTGGGTTCCTACACAGGTATCTATCAGGAAGTAAAAGAGCTTCTGTCTCCCGAAATCACCAAAAATGCATTTATGAAGAGTGAAAACAGTGGTCTTGTAGCCGAACACTGTCTGAATGCTGACCATGGCCTCTTCAATCAATAGCCTCTAATCACTTTTTGCAAACATCACGATTAAAAAAAAGACTGATTAATGTAAAGAAGTAATAATATCTTAAAGGCACCTTATTCCTGAATTTCCCTCCTCGGTCAGTGAGAACCTGCTCCTGAGCCCCAGTCCATTGTGTGTGTAATGCTCCTGTGCTTCTCTACATCCTCAGCTTGCTTATACTTCAGTGGATTTGCCTCTGGTCCATCCTGACCGGTACAACTGGTTCAGACGCGTGAGCGGTTCCAAAAGATTTGCGAGTGGACCGTGAATTGGTAACTTTATATACAGAGAGGCGTGAATACATGAAGCTTGTACTGAACTGGGATGTATTTTTTTGTGTATGATGTTCCTCTTCTGGCACTGAGAGGACTTAAGGAATAAGCTGCAGTTCTATCGTTATGAATTTTAAAGGTTTCTCAATGACATCTGCGCTTTCGGTTTCATCACCCTTATGTTCCGTTATGTTCTTACGACGAATCCTCTCATGAATTATTCAGCTGTAGCCAGCATTTCGTTCTTTTCTTCTTCCCTTTTTTAATGTAAGCAGTGCAGCACTATTTGTTTTTAAACACTCCACACTATGATGGCATTATAAACAGATTGAGCGAGTGATTGCCAAGTGTTTTATTTATTTATTCTGCAGTGCGTAGCGGTTCTGCAGTGCGTAGCGGTTCTGCAGTGCGTAGCGGTTCTGCAGCGCGTAGCGGTTCTGCAGTGCGTAGCGGTTCTGCAGTGCGTAGCGGTTCTGCAGTGCGTAGGAGTTCTTCAGTGCGTAGGGGTTCTTTCAGGCCTGAAAATAATTCTCGAGGAACCGCTGGTAATTCAGGAATGCAGTTCATGCTGGATGAATGTGAAAAACTGTCGTAAAATAAGAAGTGTTTAACTTTGCTGCGTTACTTTAAAGTTGTGTTATGAAAATTGTGTTTTTTTAGAATTGCAAGATTATAAACAGTTGAACAAAAAAAACTTATGGAAGGAGAACCACCAAACTATCGGTATTGGTATCACCATAGATGTTTCCCCCCAAACAATCAGAAATTGGTATCAGAATCGGCCGGAAAATGTTCATATCGGTGCATTCCCGATCAAGAGGTTTAGTTTTAAAAAGGAGAAAGTGATTTGAAAGTGAACTGTGAAAAAGAAAAAGCCAGTTAAAAAAGCTTGTGAAAGTCTAGCAGGGACAAACTTCTTTTGCAGATGCTTGGAAGAGTGTGGTTTTTTACAGACACTTTGACAGATTATACCAGACTGTGGCACTGGCTGTTCTCGCATACCATGGTCCACGGTTTTAGTCAGGGGCCACTGGTGTTCCTGCTTTTGCATTCTGATTGGCGGATTTTCTCGAGCCACGCCGTGATTCGCGCTTCGCCTGGGTTGTCTCGTTCCAGGTCGTCTGAGAGACTGAGAAACAACAGCTGATGCTTCTCGCGATGTTCCCGGGTCTGGCCCCAAAATGCATCCCATAATATTTTATTCTCAAGAATGACATGTTCCCCTCTCACTTTTTACCGTGTGAAAGGACAGAGCATCATTGAGAATTGCACTCATCACACCTGGTATTCTGGGGGAAATAAAGCACTCAGTTTTGTTTAATTACTCTGAATAAGGGTAATGTACTGTAAAATTGTAAACGCTGACCTCGATCATCCACTCCATCTTTTTTGCAGTGACTACTCCAAAATTGTGTTAACTCTACATTGTTGGGACAGGAATGTTGCCATTCTGAATATAGTTTGGGTCCAGCAGGACCTTATTTTCTTGTTGTTTGCGATATCGAATTCAAAAGTTTACGGACATTAGATGAAATGACTTCCATAAGACAACAATAAAATGTTCATTAGATGGCCTGAAATTGGTTATGAAATCCCCCCCCCCCCCACCCCCCCCGCCCCCCCAATTGAAGCCATCCATTCCTTAGTGAAAGAAATAACATCGCAGGACTGCTGTTATTTATTAAATGGAAGGATTGACATTGTGGCCTGTATAATTCCACCCTGGGGCCTCAGACAGTACTGAGGCTCGCCAACATCAACCAAATACATTAAAGCGCATAAACCCCTCTGGAATTTTTCCCAGACGACGTGTCCGTAAACATACTCATTTAATTCTGCGTTCCGTATTCCTTATAATTTTTCCCCTGTGTGACAGCAGGTCAAATTTTGTGATGATTTGTTGCTTTGGCCACAGTCACTCATGGATGCAAATTCTTTTTCATCCTATGCGTAACCAAACAAATCTGCACAAATAGAGGGGAATGTTTCGTCTTAAGCCCGTTTTGAGTCCGTATTTTATTGGGTATAAAATTCGGGATGGAAAAGTTCGTTCTGAGTAAACTTTTCCACTGTTGCGTATTGGCAGACATAGGGCTAGATTAAATGCCCCTTTCCCCCCCACATTGTACACATATTAAACATTCAAAGTTCTTGCAATTTTAAGTGAGAGTTTGAGAATTTTAATATTAGTTAAGACTTGTAAAGAATATGCATGTTACACAGTAACTATGTTGTGGAACCACATTTTTTTTTAGTTTTTTGTTGCTCTGGGACATTTTGATATCTTTCCCAGTTCACTGCATGGTTTGAGCCAAAATGGCAGGGAGATGAGCCGCAATGGTGCCAGTATAGCCTGCTCCCCCCCCCCGACGTTTTTAAGACTGATGAATGAGACGCTGGCAGTCTGCGCCTGGCGCTCGGCCCGGTGGGGTCTGTGCTTTATTATAGGGAGGGGGTCAGAAATCGACTCGGGGCCCTTTTTGGCGGGGGAAGTACCCGCCGTGCGGCGATGCACATCAGCAGCGAGATGAGGGAGGGAGGGGGGGGCGTTCGAGGTCAGCCTCGATACCTTTCCCTCGACAGCGCAAATGCCCCGGCCTGTTTGTACTCCCCTGGGCCGTCTCAGCACGGCCACACACCACCACAGCGCCTCCGACCCGAAACCTCAACCTCCCCCCCCCCCAACCTCCAACCGCAAACCACAGCGCCTCCGACCTGAAACCTCACCTGCCCCCCCCCTCCAACCTCCAACCACAGCGCCCCGACCCCCTCCCCCCGCACCCCACCTCCACCACCCTCCTCCCCTGAACCTCCCCAACCTCCAACCACAGCGCCTCCGACCTGAAACCTCAACCTCCCCCCCCCCCCCACCTCCCACCTCCAACCTCCAACCACAGCACCCCCGATCCCCCCCCCCCCACAGCCTCCCTCTCCCAGTCCCGGAAATTCCTGACGAGCGACGTGGGTAGGGGGTAGGTGTCTCATAGGGCCACCGCGAGGTGAAGTGCGTCTATATCTGGACGGGTCCTTGCCCCCGTCTGAATGAGTGAGTAACAGTCTAATTATAGCTATGACCAAGGGAGGGGGGGTGGGTGGGTCGGTGCGTATCGATTTGGTGCTCCGTACAGGAGCCGGCAACGAGAACAAAAAAGAAGTGAGCCAATTAGAATCCGAGCTGTAGCCGGGCCGCGCGCGCTAATGGAATCTCATTCGCGATAAATCGAGAGCGGCGTCCGCTGCCGCTGACGGCGATCGGCTCTGACGGATGTCGGGCCTCCATTTCCCAGCAGCCCCTGCCTCGCTGGCGTGGAGCTCGCTCAGCGTTCTTCCTCACAAACGCTAACGTCTGGCTAATTCGGCTCCTCGATGGCGGCGGGCTTTGCCAGTCTGCATGTGAAGGGGACAAAAATGATAATAAACTTCTTTTTTTTTTTAATTGCGTGCCAACGTTGAGGATGAATGTTGATTGAAGCCAGACCTATGGGTGGTCGATGAGCGAATGGACTGCAGGGCAGATGCCCGGGTTCACTGGCTAGGCACAGCGGGTAAAGCCATTGCGAATCACTTTAAAATGAGATTCCGTCATGGTGCAGTTTAATTTAATTTTATTTTGGCAGTTTTACCTCCTAAGACCTGGCAATTCATTTTTGTCCCCTGTAGAGGACACGTGCCTCTGGTCTTAATCTTTCAATCATAGCTGAAACCTACAAACGCTACAAAGGATGCTCAATAAAAATCAAATAAATAATTTTGAAAATATTTTCATTGCAACTTTTTTGGTAATCCAAGACACTTGTGTTATGTAAAAAAAAAAAAAAAGAAATGTTTTTAAATATTTAAACTTTTTTTATGCTGAGTCTCGGGAGGTCATGTGACTGTTCTCCCTTGTTTACGGATGGCTGGGAGGTCGTGACTGCGTTTATTCTGTCCGTTTCGCTTAAACTTGCAACGGTAAGCGCAGTTGGTGATGGGGAGCAGTGCAGCACAATCTGTACAGAGCTGGGCTCGCAACCTCAACTGTGCGCAGGTTTGACTTCCCCTGCCGTTGACCCTTTTGGCCACTTAAACAGAATCGCTTTAGTAAAAATCCAGCTGTATATAAGAGGACTGTATGTAAATTAAAAAAAATAAATAAAAAAAAAAGAATATTAGCCGAATTTGCTCTGGATAAGAGGCTGGGATAAATGTGTAAAATGTTAAATGTTTGTTGTGGAAAATGAACACGGTTATGAACAGATGACATTAGTTTGCTGAAGGCTCAGAGCTGTTTTGAAGCGGTGTGATGTTCTCCCGAAACCCAAGCGTCAGCGGGCCTGCTAGCAGCAGCGAGACCTCCTCACAAACGCAGGCTTCGGGGGCGACGTGGGAGAGGTCACCATGGTCACCCCCGCTTTATCTGAGTAACACAGACTGTGGAGAATCCTGGCCGCTCGACGGCGAGAGTTGGTCGAACGTACTGTTCTCTGTGTTCTTTTCATCCGTGGAACGATAACGATGTTTGACACATCACGAAAATACATCAACTTCCCCGCCCCCCCCCATTTGCCGCGTGAAGCCAGAACTGTGATTCAGTGGTTCCCTACCCCAGCCCCAGCCCCAGCCCCAAACTTAGAAACTTAGAACAGCCTCGAGAGCAAAACAGGATTATTATCCACATTCCCAAAGGAAAATCTGTATAATACGTGTATTTCAGAAATCATCATCTTTTTCTTCTTCTTCTTACTCTTATTCTTATTCATCTTCTTATTCTTCTTACTCTTCTTATTTTTATTCTTATTCTTATTTTTTCATTCTTCTTTTTATTCTTTTTACTCTTATTATTTTTCTTCTTATTATTATTAATTACTATTATTCTTCTTATTCATTATTGTTATTATTCTTGTTCTTATTATTCTTATTCTTATTTTTTTACTCTTCTTATTATTTTTTTTCTTCTTCTTCTTATTCATTATTATCATTCTTCTTGTCCTTCATTATTATTCTTATTTTTTATTGGCCCGCGCGTGCGGGAGCCAGAGCAGCTGTGTAATTTACGAGTCGCCGTGGTCTTTGCGTTTTTCGCGACCATCTGCATTTGATTCATTGCATAATTATCTGCTTTTCCATAACAAGTTTTTTTGCGAATTTGTCGTAAATCTTCTGACCACAGCCCACCAGTGCGTTTTTCTGCTGCAGATCGCCAGATGGCCGGCAGTCTGTATTTGTCCTTCTGTCCATTTGGAGGCGTTCCCGTCGCGGATAGTGCCACCGTACAGTTAGCTGGTGCTGCAGGAGTTTGGGGGGATAAATCCGATGTTTGCGATGTTTACATTTCCCCAATCGGGATTTCGGCCTGTCGGGTCTCGGTCTTAGTCCCGTGATCCCCGTCCTTCCTCTCCAGCATGTGAAAAGTAATTCTCTAAAGCGCTGGAAAGCGCTTTTGCAGGAACGCTGTGCCAATCTGGCCAGCTGTCAAGGCATTTCTGAATCGGAGATTTAAGGCTTGGTTGTTCTTGTGAGCTTAATCCTCTTAGATTGGTCTTCTAGATGATTCATTATTAAATAAACGATGATTCATTAATGTCGACATTCAGAGTGCCGTATAAGAGCTTCTTGTGTTGTATTGCATTATTATTGTATGAATTGCCTATTGTTGCTATTAATTATCGTTTCGGGCTATTATTATACGTTATTATGTCATGTTGTTGTATTATTGTTTTGTTATATGGACGTATTATTTTATTGTCGCGATTGGCCACGCCAGGGTGGTGGGGGAACAAATTATGGGGAAAATAGTTTTATCAGCACTTGAATATGAGATTTACACTGTGCTTTGAACACAGTGCAACTGTGGGACACTTGTGACCAATTGAGAGGTCACTATATATGAGAAGAATAAGGGTGAGAGATAAGAGTTTATAGTGTGTTTCTCACTTCTGTCTTCCTAAAGTAATTATTTATTTTATTCTTTTTCCTTGCCTATTCTTGGACAGCTTGGATTTCATAAAGCTCGGACTGGCCAGCCATTTTCAGAATATGGCAGTTAAATGCTGTAATAAATTCCAAATGTATCCTCTCTACACTCTGTGGTACAAGCGCAGAGATCGTTCTCTGGAATCATGGGAGCTGTAGTCCTCAGTTCATTCTTTTAAATGATTGGTAATTAGTTGCGGTGGATCCTGATTTTGTTTAGGAAAGAGAAATCACCTGCCTCACAACTGCTTAAACCAGATTTTAGCATTTAGTTTCATGTGAATATCAATGCTCAAACTGCGATTTTACAAAAAAATCACCCATAAACCCCTGCTTTTCAACTTCATTTTCCCAACCATGTTGGAGACACATTTATAATTGGGCATGTGTGTAGTATAAAGCTAACACTGACCTGTAGTTTTTTTTCTTTTTCTTATTATCAAAGTTACTTCACGCACATGGTACTCAGATAAAAAGAAAGTCTATCTACAGCTGCTTAATCACAGCAGTCGGGAATGATACTGCATATTGGAGTGATAGAAAAATGAGCCTTCATTAAACACACAGGAAGAGATGATGTGTACTCTCTGACATGAATAAATCATCATGTTGTGCTTCTACCTGTGATTAAAAGCTGATTACACCTCTACCTTTTACGGGGGCTCGTTAAATTCATTAACGGTGTGACTTGCTCGTTTAAAGGTTTTTATTTTTGTACCGTTTCTCCTTCCTCTTGCTGATGAGCCTTCACACCTAACTGTAGCAAAAAAAAACAAAAAAACACAAAATGCAAAAATTGGGGGGGATTAAGATTATTTTGCAAAATGTATACTATAATGGCATCGTGTGAATTACAGGTTGCCTGGATGTTGCTTCAGGTTGCCTCATGGGATGAGTCACTGAAGGGATGAGTCATTTCCCAGGTAGACACCTCACTGAAAAGAGCTGCCTGAACTGCGAGAGAATACCTGGTGTCAGGACTCTCCTAACATGCGGTGCCGGCTTGGAAGGCTGACGGAGGAGCGCTTGAAAGAGACGGGCTGTCGTTTGCAGCCCCGCTTTGTGTGTGTGTGTGTGTGTGAACGGTCTGGTGCGCGTTAGGCACACGCCAAGGGGGAGCACGTCAAGAGGAGAAGGACTGTTGCTAGGAGACGGCTGTCAATCAAATTTCCATCTTTTTTTCTTTTTTTTTTTGTTTGTTTTTTAACAGACAACGTGTACCGGGAGTGCCTCCCGAACGGGACGTGGGCGATGAAGGGGAACTACTCGCAGTGCCAGGCCATCCTGACCGAGGAGGTACGGTAGGCCCGACGGGGAACGCCCGGCCAACGAGTTCTGCTTCCCAGGGAGTGCTTCCGGAACGTTCTCTGAATGTTGCTTTTTAAACGATAATGCGCCTTTAGTTGGTCAAAACAGGGGCTGGCACCTGGAGCGGCCAATGAAATTCCAGAGCTGGCCAGTGCCCACCCCCAGGCTACCTCATTGGACACGCCCCTGTTCTCCATTTTAATAAATGTCGGTCTACCTGTCAGTGTCTTTAGTGATTAGGATTGAAAGGCTGGCACTGGTTGAATCTCACAGGAAAACGGATATCCACCCCCACTCTCCCCGCCCCCCCCCCCCCCCCCAGGCAGGCGACGCTGGGTTTTCCTCCAGGCTGTAGCTTTATCATGGGAAAGGGGGTTTAGCATTGTAGCCATTGATGTCATCTCTTCCCTCCACCCCCCCCCACCCCAAACACGCCATTTGGTTGTTCACAGCAGCATTGAGGCGGATGACAACCAGTTATTAAAACAAGCGTTTGATCCAGCTGCTGGGTAGACTGTGGCTCCAGCGCGGGACAGGACGGGGAAGGCTGCAGCGTTTGATGCCAGTCTTCCGATGATGTCACTGCAGTAAATTGAATTCCAGTTATGTCAGAATACAAAACGATGCTATTCTGCATGTCGTACGCAGAGCGTAGAGGATCGTTCATACGATCATACGACCCACACAAGCCCCCAGGAACACATTATTCTCGCCAGCTCGATCCGTCCCTCCTCCCGCACGACTTTGTGTCTTTTTATGGTTTCGCTCCGCTGGCTCAAAGCACTGTTGCAAATATTTTCAGCACTACGGTAAAAACATTTTTTGTAGGGTCTGTGGAGAATGACAACATTATAGAACATTGTTGTTGTTTCTTTTCTTCTGTACCCCCACCCCCCCCCCCCCTTCCCCTAACCCAAATTTCCCAAAAATATTTATGTAAAAATAATGCAGTAATGCATTTTAATGATGTGAGACTGAAAAAATCGCAGGCAAGTTTTTTGTTTTTGTTTTGTTTGTTTTTAAACTACTTTCCACCGCCTGAAAATGTTTTAGGCTCATGAAGGGGTTTCCTTCGATTTCTCCCGTGCAGCACAGAATTGCTCATGATAGCTAGGAAAAACAAAAAAAAAAAACTGTACGCAAAGCATGGTGGGTGATTTCTGTGGCATCTGTCAGAAAGGTAATGAGTTCATTCTGTTTCTTCTCTGTCAGCAATATCTTGATTTATCTTCAGGGTTGAAGTACAGGAATAATGAGCAGCTTATGTGTTGTGGTAAAAAATAAAAAGCAGGGACCATATTTTTTAAAAGATGGTGTTTACAGTGCTGGGTTTTTGTACTGGTACCTGCGTGTTTTGGTCCGGGCAAAGTCTGATATTGAAACTGCAGTGGTTTTCGCCCTTTTAGTCTTTATGTATAAATAAAAGTGCTCTAAAATATAAACCGTAGCGCCAACAGTGATCATCGAGGATCTTATTGCCCAGAACACCAGGGTGATGCTGGACTGCGTGACACAGCACATCAGTTGACTTCAGTCTTTTATTATCCCGGACAGATTTTGAAATGTAGGTCTGAACAGAGTAAATATTTAATATGATTCTAAATAAAGAAGGGATAGGGGTCATTTAAGAGGAGAGAGAGATCAGGATGAGAACACTTTTTTTTATTGCTAAGTAGTTTGCCAAACTACATTAACTACGTTAGCGCCCAAAATAAAACTGGCAGTTACCGTTAATTCAGGCACCACGCAATATGAGAGAAGCCATTTACCCTTGTGCCAGTACAGCAGCTGTAAATCGGGATAAAAAAAATAATAAAAAAATACTCCTAAGCATTATAAAATGCCGCATACAACACAGTAAAATGTATAAAAGTAGTCGTTTTTGGGGTTTTATTTTATTTTTTTTTAAGACGCAGCTGCCGTTCAGGTCCCCTGAAGGTACTGTGATGAAAAGACTGCGATGGTCGTTAGGGTTAGGGTTAGGTCTGCGATGGTCGTTAGGGTTAGGGTTAGGGTTAGGACTGCGATGGTCGTTAGGGTTAGGGTTAGGGTTAGGTCTGCGATGGTCGTTAGGGTTAGGGTTAGGTCTGCGATGGTCGTTAGGGTTAGGGTTAGGGTTAGGACTGCGATGGTCGTTAGGGTTAGGGTTAGGGTTAGGTCTGCGATGGTCGTTAGGGTTAGGGTTAGGTCTGCGATGGTCGTTGACAAACGCCATAGGCGCCAATCTCGCGATGCCCGCGGCAGCTGGGTTCTGATGCAAGTGTGACACTAGTGACGAAGCCACTTCCCCCTCCTCCTCCTCATCCTCCCTCCTCCTCATCCTCCCTCCTCCCCCCGACGAAGCCACATCCCTCCTCCTCCCCCCCTCCTCCTCATCCTCCCTCCCCCCCTCCTCCTCCCCCACTCTCCTCCCTCCTCCTCCTCATCCCCCCTCCTCCTCCCTCCTCCTCCCCCTCCTCCTCATCCTCCTCATCCTCCCCCCTCCTCCTCCCTTCCCCACCCCCCGTCGTTGCGGCCCTATTGGGGGGGGGACTGCCCGCTCTCTCTGCCATCTCGTCCCTGTGGGAGAGGAACGGGATGAATATTAACGTCCGTTCATCGTGGAATGGGGGGGGGGGGTAAGGACGGGAAGAGTGCAAATCCGAACCGCCGCCAAGAAATGGCGAGGATTCCGAAGGCAAGTCGCCGCGAGATGTAAAGTTTGGCGGTGTTCGGGGGGGAACACCTCGTTCCTCAGCCCTGTGTGTCGGGGGTGAAATGAGCCCTGACCTCCTGGCACTGGGAGCTGGATATCCAGGTCAAACAGGTTCTGAGCGGGCGGGGGCGGGGGCGGGGGCGGGGCGGGGGGGGACGGGGGGTTGGAACCAGAAATTTCGTCATTCCACCGTCAGGCTGTTGCTAATGGGATGAAAGGTGGTGACTAGGGGACCACATTTTGGCGGGGCATAGATAAAAAAAAAAAAAAGGGGGCCTCCCTGACATTCTTTCAGGGGAGCCCGAATTCCTAGCTGCACCCCTGATCTCACCATATCCTCTTGACACAAAATCTCCTTTTTTTCATTTATGATTACATCTCAGACGTCCGTAAGCTTGGGGGAAATGCCACAAATCCTCCTGACCTGGCAGAGAAAAAAAATGTTTACATTTTTTGACAAGCTGTAATACAAGTCTTGGATAACAAAAACACATTGCAGTGAAAATATTCTCAAAAATATTATACATTTTTATTGTCCCCTGTCGTGTAGGTTTTGTCATAGCATATAATACATGCGTAAGTTACTTGAGATGAAGACCACGGACTCATCTCCCCTACAGGGGGTGAATATGAATCGGTCTTAAAAGGAAAACACATCTCACTGACCTGGATTTAGTCTACATTTGTCCATAACTCTGCCATAACTCATGATTAAATTCTAACTGGCATTAAAAAAAAATGCCATCCCAACAGTTTGGGTTTATTTTGGTGATAGGTGAACTGACCAAGCATTCTGAAAATAATAATAATAATAATAATAATAAAGATTATACTTTCATCAGTCAGCAGCAAAATTAAAGGGACAGTTCACTTTCCTGGGGCTTTTAAAAATATATTATTTTAGCTTTTCTGTATGTTTTCAATTAGGTCAGTTTGTGTGTGCAATTAGGGAAATTTTTGATATTTAAAGAATTTTCTTTACAATGGCAGGTATTGGGAATTCTTGTGGTATGAAGCATAAAAATACACTTCAGAAAGCAGGTTATGACTTCAGAGGTTGCACAAATATGTATATTTACCATCAAAAAAAAGATTTTTAATGTTATTTTTGAATTTCTCCTGGCAGCTTAAACTCGGGACAGGAAAGAAATTGGAGACGGTAATGAAAACTGATATTTATGTTTATAATGGTGAATAAATGATGTGACCCTGTGTTCACATGTACAGCCTCTGGAACATTACACGCTGTAGAAGCTGCTTTGGAGTTAGAAGGAGACTTGCTTCAGACTTCTTGTTTTGACTCATGAGTGAAAACAAGTCCGTAGACATCCTCTTGCACAAACGGTGCTTGTTCTCCACAAACCGCACACAGTCCATGTAGTGGGAGCAATGATGCTGACCAACACACCTGCCAGGTATTTTTTTTTTAAATTAGGCTCTTTTCTCTGTATTCTGTTTAATACACGTGTGATGCACATCAAATATTTCAGGCGCTAAACTTGGTGAATTTATATGAAGTCTTTTGGTTTAGCCTGGCCAAGCTATTAAAAAAATAAAACGAGACTGAAATCTGTCCAGCTGGAGCTAAGGGGGAAATTGTTCTCTGTGCCAGAGGTACCCAATCGTGTGCTGTTGAGGGCCAAGTGGTTTTCGTGCCAGTCAATCAGAGCCCTTGCTGCACCAATTAACACACCTTCAACCAGAGAGGGCGGGAGCTAATCGGTGGAATCAGCAGGCGCTGTGATTGGTTGGAATGAAGTCCTGCAGACTCTTGGCTCTCCGTGGCACCTGACTGGGCTCCACTGGTCTGTGCCAACACTCCCTTTGAAACGGGCCCCAAAAGCAGGTGGAAAAGCACACAATGTAGGCGGACCACGTTGACCAATGAAACGCCACGGAATCGTCGCAGTTATTTTTTCCGGGTAGATGTTTGGCGGCTCAGAATATGATGTCTTCTGTTCCATTTCGCTATCAATGATGTTAAGGGTTTTTCCCGCCCCCCCCCCCCCCCCCCCCAACACTTACGTAGTTTTGCAAGTTGGAAAATAAGAAATGTAATTGCTCGGTTTCCCGGTGACATGAAGAGAATGGAAAAACCACGAAGACGCTGTAATTGGATTTAACTTGTCGGCTGTTTGTTGAATAAGTCAACAAGGTACCTGTACCTTGGAGAAAGCGAAGCACAGGATTTTAAGATCTTGAAACCGCAGTTGAAACGGATGAAATTATTTGGGAGAACAGAATGTTAATTACCATATATACTGTTTAAACCTAATACAAGATGTGGAGGGTTGTTTTTCTAAAACAGCCTGTCATGTCTTCTTGAATTTAAAGGTACTGCATGGCATCTTATTGTTAATTGTACATTGTTTTTGGTTACATTTCTGGACATATGTTCTGGACATACTAACTCCTCTTAATGGCTGTATTGTAAATAGTTTTGTGCAGTTTGTCTACCAGAATGAATTTCAGAAATTAAATATAAATCAATGGTTTAAAAAAATGTAGTTAATTCCAATGCAAACATTAGAATATTTGTGTAACCAGACAACTGCAAATTTTCAGCCAAACATTTGCACTTTGATACTTTTTAGTCTTTTTGAAAATATCCCTCGCCCCTCTTGCGTAATTTTCATTGCATGAATAAATTTCCTCCTCTCTAACAGCTGCTTGGTCACAAAAAACGAGCCAGCCAAATTTAAAGCTGCAGCATCGCGGCCTAAAATTCTGAACCAGCTGTCAACAGAGAGATCACTTCCTCCTGAACGTCTAAGAGGCGATGTTTGGAAAATGTTTGGATTACATTTTGGATGCATGGGAAGACTCAAGGACGCATAACGTCCTTAGCAGAAGTCGCAAAATGGAGATTTGATATCGCACAACTCTTTTTTTTAATATGCATCCACTTCTGCATCCGGCAGAATTAGCAGGGATGGACGAGTCCGATTCACCTGTGTGTGAACGGTCACGCCAGGCCGTTTGTTCTCCTGCTCCTCCACATGCTCACTGAGTGCCAAGGTGTCATCTGATCTTTAATGCCCGCAGTGAGTCAGGACCTCAGTTTAAAGCCTCATCCAAATAATAGGGTCTCCTACGGCACAGTGTCCCCATCACTGCACTGGACCCGAGGGAAGAACGACCCCTACTGGCTCAGCGACACCACTTCCAACAGAAACGCTGTTTACCAGGAGGTCTCCCATCCCAGCAAAGTGCTTCCATGCTGTTCCGCTTGTCAAATGGCCTCAGAGTCGAGAGGAACCATATTCAGGCCTGCTCCCCTTCGCACGGGGACATTTGTCTGTACCTGGCCACCAGGGGGGATGGCAGCCATTCCCTGCTCCTGCACACCATGCCCGCCGGGCCCTTATCCGCGCTGTAAAACATGGAAAAGCACTTCGCGAAACTCGTCTCTCACATCTACCGAAGAGGATCCGGAGAGACGCCAGGGTTCGAGGTGTTGCTATAGCGCTCTGCCCCCCCACTCCCCCCCGGTCCCCAAGCTGCCCTGTGCCAATGACGCTACCCCCAACCGCCCGCCAACGTTTTAGCGCATTTCGGGTCTGGAGACAGACTGTCAAAACCACCGAGGACTGGCGATGGGAAAAAAATAAAAAATAAAAAAATAAAAAAATGCGAATGGCTTAAACTGTTTTGGCACCCAGTGTGTCCCTCGGGGCAAGACTGTGACTGTGAGGGAGATTAACAGGGAAACGAAGCGCTCTCCCAAACAATAACTGGCTGAAGCTGCCGACGTGGCCCCGTTTAATTAGTGTGTGACTCCTTTCAGTACCTCCATTTCAGTTCCGTTCTTTATTGCCATGCCAACGCAGTTTATTGGAATTTGCCTAGTGACCTGGTGAAAATAAATCCCTTCACATACAGTAGTGCCCTCAAGGTAGAATAAAAGCCATTAAGATAGAACAAGATCATTAAGATACAATAAAGCTGTTATGATTCTCTTGGGGATAATAACTGCACTGTCGCTGGTGCCTCCGAGACAGAACCCATTGTCCAAGGACCCACAGAGCCAGACTAAATGATATGTTTTGCATGTACCGTTTTATCAGCCTGTGAAGCTAAGCTGAAGAATGGCACATTGCACTGTTTATAAGACGAACACAACGTTCCATTTTGAGCCTTTGTGGGAGAACCTGATGATGAGTCAGCTGGTGGCTGTGAATGAGAAGGCTGCTCAAGCTGTTGTGTCGGGTTGGTCCAGGGGATTCTGGGTAGAATGAAGTACTGGGGCAAGCGGCCTGCATTGGCACCTCAGCCCAACCCAAACAGAAAAAGCAATATATTTAAATATATCAGGGAAATTCAAAAATCTATTTAAATATACTGTATTAATTTATGCATATTACACAATATATATTCAAATATTTATAAAACTATTAATGCTTTGTGTACACATGGCTAAATATTACTATATTATTATATTTAAATCTATGTAAATACGTCTAATAAATATGCAAAAGCAGCCGATTTTGAATGTGAATATATTTGCACCATGTATGATTTAAATGATTATGATTAAATGATATGATTTAATATGTGTAATAGATACATTAAAAGAAAACGAGTGCATATATTGAAAGGCATGTATTTCCCATATATTTCCATATATCGTTTTTCCATATGGGAATATAAACCTGGGTCCCCGGGCCTGGGCGCAAGCAGCCTCCGGTCTCCCCTCTCACGAGGAAAAAATAAATAAACTGAGCGCTTCCGTCCCGAGGCAGATTTTGGGACAACCTGGCGCTCGGACCCGGGTGCTGATCTCTCTGGCGTTCGCGGCGAGATCGCAGCGACATGGCACGCCCCGCATGCGCGCGCCGCTCTTCCGTAGCGGGACAATGACGGATTTCGGCGGGAACCGCGACTGAAGCGTCCGAAGCGAAGCCCGGCCCGTCGTCCTCGGCGGCTCGATTTAAGACGGACGCCGCGCGGCGGCGGTGGCGCCCGCGCGCTCGTCACGGAAACAGATGCGCCTCCCGCGAGCGCAGCCGGTCGAACGCGGGTCATCGCCCTCGCGCACCGCCGAGAGCTTTATTTTAGTTTCGATGAATACGCAGCCCGCTGTTACGCAGACGCAGAAACTCACGCAGACATACCCCAGGGGAGGGGCAGGGGGGGGGGAATGGAAATAAAGAAGTCTCAGTTACAGAGCCTTGTACTGTAACCCCCAGGACGGTTCCAACTGTTTAATTAAACACAGAGAGCCCCGGAACGAGGACGGCCGTCCCAACTCTGTGCTCCGAACATCTGCTCCCGTGGGCCACCATTAAAATATTCATGTTGCCGGGAAGCTCTGCCCGTTGTCGGGGTATTAAGGTTTGTGTCACTGCGGGGAGGCCTATGTAAAGTGATATTTTTGTGAGCGGGGTTGGGGGTGTTTGCACCTGGGGGGGGTCATTTTTTCCCCTTGGCTGGCCGCTCGTCACACCATAGATATCCAGATGCGACAGATTTCACTGGTGGGAGTGTGCCAGTCCAGGTTACTGCTCTGTCTTTCCCCCCTTTGGGCGTTTGCAAGCCTGGTACCTGCCTGCAATGCATTGGCCTTTTCTCCTAATGCCATTTCATCTGCAGCACCACAGTGCAATCTAAAAAACGTGGGGGATTACTTTTGAGCTGATCCAGTGAGTCCGTCAAAGTTGGACGTGGAGCGGAGGGAGGTGTGCCCCCCTAGTCGTGCAGTTTCTTTCTCATTTTCTTGGCCATTCTAATCTAGAATTGAGCGGGATCGTGCAGTGAGAACGAGGCGGTTCCAGTTAGAGTGGGCCGCTCACACGGTGGCTGAGTGCCTTCTTTGACTGTTTCAACGGTACCCGTCTAATCCTGCTACTGTGTGCACTAATGAACCTAATCTCTATCCTGCTACTGTGTGCACTAATTAACCCTTTTGGAGAGTAGGTTTTTTTTCTCCCCCAGAATTCTAAGTCACGTGTTCTAGAACTCCATTGCTTTCAATCACCAGTAGTGACTGTGACATCAGTGTCGGAATGTTCAGTTAAGAACGTTCTGAACACATGTTTGTGATCCGGCTTGCAGAAGCACAGAAGGGTTGGAGATGAGGAATGGGGAGGTGTGAAGCCATTGGCCGTCAAAAAATTTTTAAAAAGTAAAAAAAAAATAGGGGGATGAAAGGGAGATGAAAACAGTAAAAACTGGGGAAAGTTTCTCCTCTGCAGTCTCCCGCTGGCTAAAACAACATATCCTGGAGCGTAAAGGTCTGCAACACTATGTTGAATAAAGGTCACAATTATAGGAGCAATAGGTGGAGAGAACCCCGCTTTTTAAAAAAAATTTTATTTTTATTTTTTACTAATTTTCCAATTAGAATGGTCTAATTCCTCCAGCCAATTTATTTGCACTTGCACTTTAATGTTAGGCTATTTTTAATTTAACAATTAATTTAAAAACTGAGGCTGCTTGGTGATATTCAGTCAAATATGAAATATCAGTAATGTCAATTGAAAAATATTATGTAAATACTGTATATATTGCATGTCTATAAACACATAAACAGTTAAGGATTAATACACTCATGTTCTATGAGGGACAGTGTGTTTTGGCATTCACAAAATCACTGTTTCAATCTGGTGTGCATGCAACCGTGGTCATTTATTAATTACGTTTGCCCAGAAGTTATTTTTTTAATGAAAGAATCTCCTTCCTGTGAATATCATAAAATACCATCAGCCTGAATTTTATCTGCTGTTCCCCGGGCCGCTGGAAGGTATAGGACTTCTTGTGTCTGTAATAGATTATTTTTATTATTAAATTATTATTTTAAGTGTTGGGAACACGGCAGCGAATGGTAACATATCCCGGCAGAGTCAATACTGCAGGTAATGGAGACCAAAATAAGTGCAGGATTATTAAATGCAATTAGCCTTGCCAGATAAAACGATTCCTCTAATTGATTTTTTTGTTGCGTGTGTGTGTGTGTGTGTTTGTGTGTGTGTGTGTTTTTTGTTTGTGTTTTCCCACGTATCATTACCATCGCTGAATTTGAATGTGTTGGAACGGAGAGATATGTGAAAGTTCTCCCTTATTTTCAAGTGCTCGGTGTGAATTTGTATTCGCGTTGTGTGCGTTGAGGAATTTTCCTAGATTAATTCGCCAAGCTGTTTCGTCGAGAAGAAAAAGAAAGGAATGAATGTGCTTGCGTTGAATAGTGAGGCAAAGGCTTAGAATCAATCAACGGTTTTCTGAAAATAGTGTTTTTTTTCTCACCTTGACATTTCGGTGTGTCAGTTTTGCTCATTTCTGACCTTGCCAAAAACTGTGTTTTTTTTGCAAAGATAAAAGGAAAGCGAACAAAAGCCATTTTAATTGTGAGTGAAATTGAATGGATACTGGCTGGACTGAAGGAGAAAATGTCAGCCGTGTGGCATTTCCTTTGTTTCTGTTTCTGTTTCCGCAGAAGAAGAGCAAGCTGCACTACCAGATTGCCGTGATCATAAACTACCTGGGCCACTGCATCTCTCTGGGGGCCCTGCTGGTGGCATTCCTCCTCTTCATGCGCTTGAGGTAAGACCCACAGGCTTTTATAACGACCCTTATGTGTACCCATAATCCTCCTGGCCTGCATCCGTAGTGGAGCAGGCCACAAGCACCATCACCTCCATCCCACCCCACCCCCCCACCCCCCACCCAAAAAACAATTCAGACATCGAAGGAACGGCAGGTGCTGAAAGGGGTACATTTTGGTCATAAGGAGGGTCTTTCTTGACCAGGGATTTTGGGGCCCCATCATTTCATTCACATTGGGCTTCACCACCCTTGGCTCCCCCATCTCTGTACATTTGCAGCACAATTTTTTGAGGCCCCCCCTGTCAGTCAGGGCCCCTGGAATCATCCTTACTCGCCACCGCCCCCGACACCCGCCTCAATCAGCGTCCCTGTAAGGGGGGTCAGTGAAAAACCCTAAGGGGTCGTTATGTTGGCCCGAGGAGAAGATTCCGGTGACGTTTATGTTGAGTATCTGACGGCCCTGTTCTGTTTTTAACCGCTGTTTTCGTGTCGTAAGCTGATTAGTCTGCTTTCTGCAGGGCACCGAACACAAGATAGCATCACAGCGTGTCACCACTGAACTCCGCAGATAAAACCCTCAGAGCATTCAGCAGTGCAGATTAAGATCTGCGCGCATCGCGGCGCCGCCCAAACTGGTTTGGAGTTCGCGGCGCGGGGTCGTGTGGTCGACGCGCTTCGCGTGGAAACTTCGGATTCACGGTCCGCGGAATCTCTGGAATCCCCGGGTTCGGGTTCACCTGTGTGTTCGCGGTCACGGGCGGAGTGCCCAGTGAGTGCAAAAATTACCTCAAATGACCTCGACAGGAGGTAATCTGGGAGCCCAAATATAGTCGGCTGCTTTTCCTCTTTGAAAAAGGACTGAAAACATGGCAGTCTCTGCGCGATACTGCATTTTCTCTCCGACAGAAGCCTTTTTTTTTTTTTTTTTTTTTTGCCATGCCCGGAATAAAAAGCACCTGTTCTTACTGCTTGCCGGCATTTCCGGCGTGTAATTAAGTTAGAAAGCTGCCTGCACACGAGGTTAACTCGGTGCCACTGCCTGCCACGGGGGAGCTGTGTATTAAAATGGCTCCAGTTCCTACACGGATCACCCAAAATAGATGCAAGTGCCGTAAAATTGAAACGCGTGTGCTGGAGTACAGGGGGCCAAGAACAACAGAAATCGTGTCGCCGTCTAAATATTTATGCGCCGCGCTGTGCTTCCGTGTGAACTGATTTCCTGGCTGGTGGCCAGGAAAGGTGCACTCTGTATGCAGCTCCACGTGAGCTCTGATTATAAGCCTGCGATTGTAAACACTGGCACTGTAGAATGGGCACTCGATTATAAACACTGGCACTATAGAATGGGCACTCGATTGTAAACACTGGCACTATAGAATGGGCACTCGATTGTAATCACTGGCACTGTACAATGGGCACTCGATTATAAACACTGGCACTATAGAATAGGCACTCGATTATAAATACTGGTACTATGGAATGGGCACTCGATTATAATCGCTGGCACTATAGAATGGGCACTCGATTATAAACACTGGCACTATTTTGTTGCTGTGCTTCATGGTGGCAATTGAAAAGCATTGTAAACTTGTTAATGAAGAGGACAGCTATCCGCCTTCCCATAAAGAGGAAGAAAAAATAGCATGCTGAAGTGTACCTGAAGTATACCATTTTATACCTCAGAATACTTGAGGTGTAATTAAAGTTAATATAATTGTGCTACAGGCATTTAGCAGATGCAATTATCCAGAGCGACTTACACAACTTTTGTACATAACATTTACATTACATCCATTTATATAGCTGGATATATACTGGAGCAATGCAGGTTAAGTACCTTGCTCAGGGTAGAACGGCAGTGTCCTACTCTGGAATCGAACCTGCAACCTTTAGGTTAAAAGACCAGTTTCTTACCCATTATACTACACTGCTGCCCTGTGCTGAGTGGGAGGCAAACTGGACTCCAGACCAGCTGGACCAGAATGGGAAACAGATCCTCTCCATCCTCTGCAAGGTCCATCTCTTTTAACAGAAAAATAATTATAATTTGGCACCCTACGTACGAGCTGAACGTGTTCATATTCCCACCCAAATTCGGAATGTCCAGTTATCTGCACCCACGGCCTCGTTCGTGCACGACTCGACACTCGCTGCAGATTTTCGGGGGGTGGGGGGGGGGGGCGTCAACGCCCGCGGTTCTCCTCCGAAGCACGTGGTGTCGCCAGCTGCTTCTTTTCACACCGCAGACTGCAGCTGAGCTCGCGCAGAGTGACATCAGAGACCGACCTGTAAACCATGCGAGGTGCAAGAGATGCCTGTCTGAACCGCACTGTACAAAAGCGATTCTCCCCCTCTCTGGCTTTGGAATCCAAATGTGAGGATTTGTTGTTGTGTTTTTCTAACTTTTCTAACTTTTGTTTTGTTTTGTTTGTTATAATCTTTGTTTCGTGGTTTGTTTTGTCCACTTGCCCAGCCGGTAATTCAATCGCGGCGGTGTGTCATCACTTGAAAAAAACCTCTCTGTGAAGCTTAGCCAAGAGGTTATCAACGCTGTCTGATGGAATTCTCGGTATATGGAATTTACAGAACATCTTGAGATGCCGGCTTTGCTTGCGCCGTACAGAGGGATTCATATTCATGAACTCTCTGATCTATCTCTCTGTGAGGAAGCACACCGGTGGCATGTGGGGCCAAGGTGTCGGGGAAAATGGCTGAGAAGTCATCTTATTTTTCTTTCCCTCTAGAATTTCGAGATATTATTTTTTTCTACAGTCCTACCTGCCTCAGTAGAAGTGTAGCATTCCATAACCAAGGAACATCCTTCCCAAGTGTGCAGTGTCACAGAGATGGAGTCTCTGGGTGGTACCTGTGTGCAGTACCTGTGTGCGGATCCACGGATCATTTCTTTACCTGAACCAGCTGGCACGCGCATGAGAGAGGGCACAATAAAAAGTGTGCCTTCGTCCTGAAGTTACCAGGTTCAGCTCTGCTTACATAAAGTTGTTTAGACATATACAGTGTGTATCATCTGCTGTGCTGGCAAGGAACAAACTTGTGTTCCTAAGCGGAGTTTCCGTTTAAATTCCGCACACGCTATTATTCCCTGCAGGAATAGTTTTTTTCCCTTTCTTTTCTCTCAATTCATTTGTCTGCCTTCCTGTCTCATTCACACTCTCTCGCTCTCTCTCTCCCTCCCAAAGAGGAGTAACAGATCAGAATGAGATGTCTTTCCTCTGATCGTAAGCTGCAGTAGTGGGCTTGCTTGAAGAATCCCAAATGGCCGTTTCCAATGCTGCCTCTTCAAGAGGAGGCAGAGGGGGAACTGCCACTGATGCGTTTTTTTTATTCATAGCCATGGTGACAGCTACATCCTGTTTGCGCTCCAATCAAAAGCTCTGCACAGGAACACACTGTTTTTATGCAAATTTAATGTCCCGCTTGGGTATGCAATACAGAGTGTTTGTGTGTGTGTGCGTGCGTGTGTGTGTTTGTGTGTGTTTGTGTATCTGGGTGTGTTTGTGTGGATGTTTGCGTGTGCATGTGTGCATATTTTTGTGTATGTGTGTGTCTGTGTGTACGTGTGTGTGTGTGCATGTGTGTGCATGTGAGTTTGTGTGTGTGTGCGCGTCTCAGCCAGTCACAAGGATGCTGAATCTGCTACGCACCGTCTCAGCACGGCTGATGATATTATTTTGCATTGATGTCAGTCCAACCTTTTCCTGGGTTCTTTGTCCAGGAAGAACGAATGATTTTTAATTATGAAAATCAAATGAGAAAAGGAGCTTTTTTTTTTTGAATGAGCCTTTCTGAAAAGCTCGTTAGGGAAAACGGGAAAAAAACTGCTTTGCCACATGGATCATTAGAATGGCAAATTATGTAAATGCAGATGCAAGTGTGCTCGCATCACAGATTGTGCACCTTATGAATACATATTATGGGGTAGGGACTTTCCTTTCCCTTGAATGCTTTCAATGTGAAAAAGAGAGAAAATGTGGCTTATGTAGAGTCTTCCCACTCTTTGAAACCGTTAAACAGCTCAATGGAAAGCTAATTTAGGGCCTGTGAGGAGAAACTCCCATGAGCCCGTGCGCACCGCTGCACCTTCCCGCCTTCGGCTGCTTCAGAAACGGCGCGGCTCTGAGTCAGCTGGCGCGGTCGGCGGGTGTGTGTGCTTGTGCGGGCGCGCACGTGCATATATGTGTGTGTGTGTGTGAGCGACACGTACGCAGACTCTCTCTCGCGGGGGGGGGGTGGTGAGGCTTTACGGGCACACGGGGAGTGGGGGGGACTTGGTGGGGAAGCCACAGGATGTGCGCGGGACGGGCGGCGGGGGGGAAGGAATGGAGCGGGGCTCCCACCCTTAAGCTGTGAAAAGCGCTCCCCCGCGGGCCACCTCGCACCCCGGAGGGAAGCCTTTTTTCTGCCAGTGCCCGAAAATTCCTCCGACTGCGCCGTGGAATTTTGCAGCTCAGCCCGGGCGCCGTGACAACGCGACGGTGAATCAGCGTGGCGGGCGTGTAAACACCTCACAGCTAGACCAATGAGGGTTTGTAGCTGGAGGGGAAGGTATCGCGTGTTCTCCCTTGGCTGGTGTGATTCAAAACCGAGATGTTAGTTATTTTTCCTCTGTTCGTAAGAACAGGGCACAATTATAATTAAGAATGCACTGGTTCCGTTGCCACGGGTTAGATATGAAGGAGTTGCTTCATATCCCGCTTAAAACTGGCCTGAAACGGATCAGTAGCATTCTGGTTACTCTCCGTTTGTAAACGGGGCTATACTGTCATCAGAGATATATCCGATCTGTCGCCGGACTGTAAATATTCCAATGAGAGCATCAGAATATTCACATATGCGCGGAACAACATACCAGATATATCCCTGACCACAGCAAGGAAGCGTAACGGTTATTATGTTTTACTCTCGTGCTAAATCTGACTCCATTTTATATGAAAAATTTAAAATTAGGGTTTAACTATACGTGGAACTTGGGAGTGGTTACACTCGACTCTATCTTGTGCCATCATTCCTCAATATATGCTCCCGGGCTTTAGCATTATTGTTAAATCTCAGTTCGGCGAGGAATCCAGAGGGTAGGAGGCTGACCACCATAATACATGCCTTCCATGCCTGGCTTACATGGATAGGTCATCGACAGTTATGAGCCCAGGACGGTGCGTATCTATCGGGCTCCTTCAGGCGAATTTGACAAGAACCGGCGTATTACGCCCATGGGTTCTCTTAAGCCAAAACACCAGAACCAATACCACCAATCCCTTAACAGGCAGATCGTGGTCACCTATCTAACTTGAAGACCCCACTAAAGACGTTTTACTGTACTAGACCCCTGATCAGGAGGTCCCCGTCCGAACTGCCCCCCTGAGTATTTAAACGGAATTTCGGCTGAAAAGAAGATAAAATGGATTAGAGTCATGAAGACCACGCAAGTTAAAAATAAGAATTTATTGAACAGGCAGGTAGGTTATTATCTTCAATTTCCAAAATCAATTATAAAGGTTAAAAACAGAAATGCAGAGTAAAAGAGTTCTTACCAGCCTGTTTAGCTACACACAGAACATCGAGTATGCGCAGTGCGGGAAGTCGATTGCGATCTTCCTCGATTGCTTTGTCTCCCTTCCTTTTAAGCCAAATCCCGCGTTTGGTCTAGGCGGCATTGCCATAAATTAACCTGTCCGAATCATAAATCTCTAATTCCGGCCCCCACCATTTGGAGGAGGTTGTTAAAACAATTGGTGAGGAAATGGGGAAAAGGAGATGATTACCAGAGAGGACATTCCATTGTGTTAGGTTTTTCCTGAGTTATTGAAACTATGTTTTTTCAAATTCTATTTGGTATGAAACATATTTCATTCAATTGCTTGAATTATTGTGAACATGTACATACTAAACATGCCAAGTGGATGTAATATTATGGTGCAGTTGTCATGAAAATACCCTTCTGTTTAACCATTGTACACGCAATCCATGTTATTATTACATAAGGCATAATACAATAATACAATGAACACATGTGCATGGTTTGTAAGGTTTTCCGGGATTTGTAAATAAGATATACAGATGGTTTATAGTCCAGATCCAGAAAAGAAATACAAAGTGTAATGTCAGAGGGGTCCATATGTGGGCAGTGTGGTACTGTCCCGTGTAGTGCCCCCACCAGGTGCCGGTCGCTTCACCCTTTATGACCCCAAAACACCCACACCCACAACCACAGGCAAAGAGACTAGTTCCCCTTATCTTGGTTGTGTCCAGGTGGTAACATTCCAGAGAGCCAAATGGCCTGCCCATTCAGAGGAAGTCCGAGTGACTTATTGTTTTACCACAAGGCTCTCGGGTCCTTTGAAGTACACGCTGCGTCCCAGCATGCTGGCTCGTTCAAATGTCAGCCTTTTCTGGGTCCCAGTATAATTTCCCTCTTACAGCTCCCCCCTCTGGCCCAATGGGGGACACTTCAAAACGTCCTCCCAAGGGGTCATGGACACTTTCCCAAATGGTTGGTGCCGGAGGTCCAGGGTCGTAGGGCTGATGGTGGGAATAACTGGGAAGGCTGATATCAAGGGTTGTGTGGGTTGAGGTGTGTATGGTATGGAACGGATCAGATGTTGGAGTGAAGATGGGAACTTTTGTGCCTCAGATGACCTGTTGCACTAAGTCCATTCCATCAGTCGGGGCCCGCCGTGTTCTTAAGCACAGGAAAACTCACAAGACAGCTGACAGTGACGTAGGAACTTTGTACCAGGAGGTGTCCTCTCGATTGAATCTATCGAAGCAAAGTCTTGGAGACACTGTACTTAAGGTTGACATCCACGGGGCTGTGCGGAGGTTGAACCTTAATAAACTTGGTGGGATTATGGGGAAAAAGGTTTGTGAGACATGGTATATATGAATGAGGTAGTTCGGAGTTTTGATGACAACTGCATTTTGTGGTAAATATGTTTTTTGTCCTTCTCATGGTAATATCCTTTATAATTTTGGATAAACTGGATTTGGGAAATTAAAAAGAAAGGAGACAAAACTCAAGACATTTTGTATGGATGAGCATTGAAAATGATAGTATAAAAATAAAGAACCATTATAATGAACATACAGTATAAAAATAAAGGAAAAAAACAAAAAGCACACTTTAAGACATATAAGACAAGTAGTGTTCGGGGGTTGTAGCATCCTGAAGTCTGTGACAGATATATTTTAAAATGAATGTGAAACTTGTCATTAACATTAACAGAAATTCCATAAATATTAAGAAAATTTCACATATTTCTAAAACATTCTTCCAGAAAGGACCTACAAATCCCCCTAACCATGAGGGGTGAAACTCTTTGCCTGTAGTTGTGCAAAGAAGAGAAAATCTAGGTATGGTTACTATCTGCATAATTTGGGGGTTAAACCACAACTGATAAAAAATAAAAAGATGAAAAACAAAAAGAAAATCAGACACTGTCTTGGGAGTGTAGGTTTACTGCTCCTTAAATATTCAACAACTGACAGAGAAGGGGGGGAAACAGAACAAGACAGACAGATGGGGAGAAGGGAGAAAGGAGGAGGAACAGTAAATGAAAAAGAAGGAGGAGATCAAAGGAGAGAAAATGTGGAAAAGTAGAAGAGAGAGAGACCAGTAAGCCAGTCCTTGCCAAAAAATGACACCCCTTTCAACATTTTAATGTTAAAAGACAAACTTGATGTAAACCTAGGAGTAAGTGCTTCTTCTCCTTATTTATTTATTTATTTATTTGAGATATGTAGTTTGGAAGACTTCTTCCTTAAATAATTTTCATTGCAGGCACAGATGATACTGGCCTTTATTAACTGAGTTTAAGCTTGATGACCTTATGTTCATTTATGGCATTTGACTGGCTTATCAACAGTTTGCTAAAGATTCTAATATGTATATGTTGTGCTATGGTGAAATTCACACAAAAATACCATTAGATCTCTAGTATCTAACATGCCTTGGCTAATTTAATTGGCACCCAAATAAGTCTGTTAGTGAATTCTACCAGTTTCTAAATGGCGTGCACAGGCATGCGTTAATAATTTATATATTATTAGTTAATATTATTAGTTTAAATACTCTGGTTTCATCCTTGTGCTGCTAAGACGCATAGAACAAAAACTCAGAAGAAAACAATAGGGTACACCAGAATTCACTACACTTTTTTGAAAGCGAGCTTTCTAAAGAAAAGTGAATGGTGGTACACCTATGCCTATATAACTTAATTTAGCTCTAGGCTATTGATTATTTTATTTATAATAGGCCAAAGTCTATTTTTTGGTTGGTTGTAAGCCATGTTGGAATTTTACCTTCTACACTGGCTTATCTCAACTATTTCATAAACCCTAACCTATTTATTTAATTAATAGTACACCACTGTTTACTGAGACAGATAACACAGGCCAAGGACCTTGGTTCCAGCACCTCAGAAATGCAGAAGTTCTGTGTCCTGATACCTTTTCACCAGTCTCAGAGGTCTTTAGACATGAGTCCCACATGCGGCAAATTCCAGACGGTCGCCACCCTTGTTGTAGCCTGCGGCTACACTTTCAGAGGGATGGAGACTTGCATTTGCCGTGGCACTCAGCGGTCCTGTGACATTACATCGGGCACGGTACTCAGAGGTTCAGTGACTACACTGGTACCGGCCTCGATCTCTGAGACTTAAAATATGGTTTCCTCCGGACAGATACGAACAGTTTCAAAACTTGGTGCAGCTGCAGTCTGCACTGTCAGAGGTCTTGAGACGTGTGTACTGCCGCAGGGCCATACCTGGGTTTAAGGATCAGCACAGACTCTGCTTTCAGGGCTGGAACTTTGAAGCCGAGGTTATGCACCTGATTCAGCATTCAGCAGTATTTTTATATTATTTAATTTAAATATAACAAGAAGCCTGCCACTTTTCCTGGGTTAGCCCCCTAGCAAAGTTCAAACTTCTTCGCGTGTGCATTCTGGGATTGCACACGCTTACTGGCAGCTATAAACTCTCACTGTTCACCTTCAAAATCCACTGGCTTTTCACCAGTGCCTCATTTTCTCCTGAGTTTGAGCAAGGTTTTCTGCGCCTCTGCGCAGAAACAGTAGTAAGCCTTGCATCAAAACTCCCTTCCTTTCTACAAACGTTTACATTTTCGTACACATACCCAACCATCTACTGCTATAGGCTAGTTTGTTCTAGAATGCATTCCGCCGTATTAGCACAACACATTTCCTAAAAACATGCCAGCCTAAGCTTCTCTCTTTCCCTGTTTATGCATTCCCCCGAAGGGTAGTAATATGGAAAAAGCCTGGTTTCTACGGTCCCAGGCCTGTCTGGGATATGTCGATCCCCTGCACAGTGGCTAAAAACTCTCCCTAGCACAGGCTAATATATGAGAATTGTGTCACTCACCACACCAAGGATCAGGAAACCCAGAGTAGAAAATGCGAGATACCCACAGTGAAGGGTATCACGCCGGGATGAAAAACACCAGCAGAAACTTCAGGGAACACTCCAGATACTCCATATCACGTCGAGGTCACCACTTGTAAACACCTCACAGCTAGACCAATGAGGGTTTGTAGCTGGAGGGGAAGGATCGCGTGTTCTCCCTTGGCTGGTGTGATTCAAAACCGAGATGTTAGTTATTTTCCTCTGTTCGTAAGAACAGGGCACAATTATAATTAAGAATGCACTGGTTCCGTTGCCACGGGTTAGATATGAAGGAGTTGCTTCATATCCCGCTTAAAACTGGCCTGAAACGGATCAGTAGCATTCTGGTTACTCTCCGTTTGTAAACGGGGCTATACTGTCATCAGAGATATATCCGATCTGTCGCCGGACTGTAAATATTCCAATGAGAGCATCAGAATATTCACATATGCGCGGAACAACATACCAGATATATCCCTGACCACAGCAAGGAAGCGTTAACGGTTATTATGTTTTACTCTCGTGCTAAATCTGACTCCATTTTATATGAAAAATTTAAAATTAGGGTTTAACTATACGTGGAACTTGGGAGTGGTTACACTCGACTCTATCTTGTGCCATCATTCCTCAATATATGCTCCCGGGCTTTAGCATTATTGTTAAATCTCAGTTCGGCGAGGAATCCAGAGGGTAGGAGGCTGACCACCATAATACATGCCTTCCATGCCTGGCTTACATGGATAGGTCATCGACAGTTATGAGCCCAGGACGGTGCGTATCTATCGGGCTCCTTCAGGCGAATTTGACAAGAACCGGCGTATTACGCCCATGGGTTCTCTTAAGCCAAAACACCAGAACCAATACCACCAATCCCTTAACAGGCAGATCGTGGTCACCTATCTAACTTGAAGACCCCACTAAAGACGTTTTACTGTACTAGACCCCTGATCAGGAGGTCCCCGTCCGAACTGCCCCCCTGAGTATTTAAACGGAATTTCGGCTGAAAAGAAGATAAAATGGATTAGAGTCATGAAGACCACGCAAGTTAAAAATAAGAATTTATTGAACAGGCAGGTAGGTTATTATCTTCAATTTCCAAAATCAATTATAAAGGTTAAAAACAGAAATGCAGAGTAAAAGAGTTCTTACCAGCCTGTTTAGCTACACACAGAACATCGAGTATGCGCAGTGCGGGAAGTCGATTGCGATCTTCCTCGATTGCTTTGTCTCCCTTCCTTTTAAGCCAAATCCCGCGTTTGGTCTAGGCGGCATTGCCATAAATTAACCTGTCCGAATCATAAATCTCAAATTTCGGCCCCCACCATTTGGAGGAGGTTGTTAAAACAATGGTGAGGAAATGGGGAAAAGGAGATGATTACCAGAGAGGACATTCCATTGTGTTAGGTTTTTCCTGAGTTATTGAAACTATGTTTTTTCAAATTCTATTTGGTATGAAACATATTTCATTCAATTGCTTGAATTATTGTGAACATGTACATACTAAACATGCCAAGTGGATGTAATATTATGGTGCAGTTGTCATGAAAATACCCTTCTGTTTAACCATTGTACACGCAATCCATGTTATTATTACATAAGGCATAATACAATAATACAATGAACACATGTGCATGGTTTGTAAGGTTTTCCGGGATTTGTAAATAAGATATACAGATGGTTTATAGTCCAGATCCAGAAAAGAAATACAAAGTGTAATGTCAGAGGGGTCCATATGTGGGCAGTGTGGTACTGTCCCGTGTAGTGCCCCACCAGGTGCCGGTCGCTTCACCCTTTACGACCCCAAAACACCCACACCCACAACCACAGGCAAAGAGACTAGTTCCCCTTATCTTGGTTGTGTCCAGGTGGTAACATTCCAGAGAGCCAAATGGCCTGCCCATTCAGAGGAAGTCCGAGTGACTTATTGTTTTACCACAAGGCTCTCGGGTCCTTTGAAGTACACGCTGCGTCCCAGCATGCTGGCTCGTTCAAATGTCAGCCTTTTCTGGGTCCCAGTATAATTTCCCTCTTACAGCTCCCCCCTCTGGCCCAATGGGGGACACTTCAAAACGTCCTCCCAAGGGGTCATGGACACTTTCCCAAATGGTTGGTGCCGGAGGTCCAGGGTCGTAGGGTGATGGTGGGAATAACTGGGAAGGCTGATATCAAGGGTTGTGTGGGTTGAGGTGGTATGGTATGGAACGGATCAGATGTTGAGTGAAGATGGGAACTTTTGTGCCTCAGATGACCTGTTGCACTAAGTCCATTCCATCAGTCGGGGCCCGCCGTGTTCTTAGCACAGGAAAACTCACAAGACAGCTGACAGTGAGTAGGAACTTTGTACCAGGAGGTGTCCTCTCGATTAGTCTTCAAGCAAAGTCTTGGAGACACTGTACTTAAGGTTGACATCCACGGGGCTGTGCGGAGGTTGAACCTTAATAAACTTGGTGGGATTATGGGGAAAAAGGTTTGTGAGACATGGTATATATGAATGAGGTAGTTCGGAGTTTTGATGACAACTGCATTTTGTGGTAAATATGTTTTTTGTCCTTCTCATGGTAATATCCTTTATAATTTTGGATAAACTGGATTTGGGAAATTAAAAAGAAAGGAGACAAAACTCAAGACATTTTGTATGGATGAGCATTGAAAATGATAGTATAAAAATAAAGAACCATTATAATGAACATACAGTATAAAAATAAAGAAAAACACAAAAAGCACAATTTAAGACATATAAGACAAGTAGTGTTCGGGGGTTGTAGCATCCTGAAGTCTGTGACAGATATATTTTAAAATGAATGTGAAACTTGTCATTAACATTAACAGAAATTCCATAAATATTAAGAAAATTTCACATATTTCTAAAACATTCTTCCAGAAAGGACCTACAAATCCCCTAACCATGAGGGTGAAACTCTTTGCCTGTAGTTGTGCAAAGAAGAGAAAATCTAGGTATGGTTACTATCTGCATAATTTGGGGGTTAAACCACAACTGATAAAAAATAAAAAGATGAAAAACAAAAAGAAAATCAGACACTGTCTTGGGAGTGTAGGTTTACTGCTCCTTAAATATTCAACAACTGACAGAGAAGGGGGGAAACAGAACAAGACAGACAGATGGGAGAAGGGAGAAAGGAGGAGGAACAGTAAATGAAAAAGAAGGAGGAGATCAAAGGAGAGAAAATGTGGAAAAGTAGAAGAGGAGAGACCAGTAAGCCAGTCCTTGCCAAAAAAATGACACCCTTTCAACATTTTAATGTTAAAAGACAAACTTGATGTAAACCTAGGAGTAAGTGCTTCTTCTCCTTATTTATTATTTATTTATTTGAGATATGTAGTTTGGAAGACTTCTTCCTTAAATAATTTTCATTGCAGGCACAGATGATACTGGCCTTTATTAACTGAGTTTAAGCTTGATGACCTTATGTTCATTTATGGCATTTGACTGGCTTATCAACAGTTTGCTAAAGATTCTAATGATATGTTGTGCTATGGTGAAATTCACACAAAAATACCATTAGATCTCTAGTATCTAACATGCCTTGGCTAATTTAATTGGCACCCAAATAAGTCTGTTAGTGAATTCTACCAGTTTCTAAATGGCGTGCACAGGCATGCGTTAATAATTTATATATTATTAGTTAATATTATTAGTTTAAATACTCTGGTTTCATCCTTGTGCTGCTAAGACGCATAGAACAAAAACTCAGATGAAAACAATAGGGTACACCAGAATTCACTACACTTTTTTGAAAGCGAGCTTTCTAAAGAAAGGTGAATGGTGGCACACCTATACCTATATAACTTAATTTAGCTCTAGGCTATTGATGATTTTATTTATAATAGGCCAAAGTCTAATTTTTGGTTGGTTGTAAGCCATGTTGGAATTTTACCTTCTACACTGGCTTATCTCAACTGTTTCATAAATCCTAACCTATTTATTTAATTAATAGTACACCACTGTTTACTGAGACAGATAACACAGGCCAAGGACCTTGGTTCCAGCACCTCAGAAATGCAGAAGTTCTGTGTCCTGATGCCTTTTCACCAGTTTCAGAGGTCTTTAGACATGAGTCCCACATGCGGCAAATTCCAGACGGTCGCCACCCTTGTTGTAGCCTGCGGCTACACTTTCAGAGGGATGGAGACTTGCATTTGCCGTGGCACTCAGCGGTCCTGTGACATTACATCGGGCACGGTACTCAGAGGTTCAGTGACTACACTGGTACCGGCCTCGATCTCTGAGACTTAAAATATGGTTTCCTCCGGACAGATACGAACAGTTTCAAAACTTGGTGCAGCTGCAGTCTGCACTGTCAGAGGTCTTGAGACGTGTGTCCCGCCGCAGGGCCATACCTGGGTTTAAGGATCAACACAGACTCTGCTTTCAGGACTGGAACTTTGAAGCCGAGGTTATGCACCTGATTCAGCATTCAGCAGTATTTTTATATTATTTAATTTAAATATAACAAGAAGCCTGCCACTTTTCCTGGGTTAGCCCCCTAGCAAAGTTCAAACTTCTTCGCGTGTGCATTCTGGGATTGCACACGCTTACTGGCAGCTATAAACTCTCACTGTTCACCTTCAAAATCCACTGGCTTTTCACCAGTGCCTCATTTTCTCCTGAGTTTGAGCAAGGTTTTCTGCGCCTCTGCGCAGAAACAGTAGTAAGCCTTGCATCAAAACTCCCTTCCTTTCTACAAACGTTTACATTTTCGTACACATACCCAACCATCTACTGCTATAGGCTAGTTTGTTCTAGAATGCATTCCGCCGTATTAGCACAACACATTTCCTAAAAACATGCCAGCCTAAGCTTCTCTCTTTCCCTGTTTATGCATTCCCCCGAAGGGTAGTAATGGAAAAAGCCTGGTTTCTACGGTCCCAGGCCTGTCTGGGATATGTCGATCCCCTGCACAGTGGCTAAAAACTCTCCCTAGCACAGGCTAATATATGAGAATTGTGTCACTCACCACACCAAGGATCAGGAAACCCAGAGTAGAAAATGCGAGATACCCACAGTGAAGGGTATCACGCCGGGATGAAAAACACCAGCAGAAACTTCAGGGAACACTCCAGATACTCCATATCACGTCGAGGTCACCACTTGTAAACACCTCACAGCTAGACCAATGAGGGTTTGTAGCTGGAGGGGAAGGTATCGCGTGTTCTCCCTTGGCTGGTGTGATTCAAAACCGAGATGTTAGTTATTTTTCCTCTGTTCGTAAGAACAGGGCACAATTATAATTAAGAATGCACTGGTTCCGTTGCCACGGGTTAGATATGAAGGAGTTGCTTCATATCCCGCTTAAAACTGGCCTGAAACGGATCAGTAGCATTCTGGTTACTCTCCGTTTGTAAACGGGGCTATACTGTCATCAGAGATATATCCGATCTGTCGCCGGACTGTAAATATTCCAATGAGAGCATCAGAATATTCACATATGCGCGGAACAACATACCAGATATATCCCTGACCACAGCAAGGAAGCGTAACGGTTATTATGTTTTACTCTCGTGCTAAATCTGACTCCATTTTATATGAAAAATTTAAAATTAGGGTTTAACTATACGTGGAACTTGGGAGTGGTTACACTCGACTCTATCTTGTGCCATCATTCCTCAATATATGCTCCCGGGTTTAGCATTATTGTTAAATCTCAGTTCGGCGAGGAATCCAGAGGGTAGGAGGCTGACCACCATAATACATGCCTTCCATGCCTGGCTTACATGGATAGGTCATCGACAGTTATGAGCCCAGGACGGTGCGTATCTATCGGGCTCCTTCAGGCGAATTTGACAAGAACCGGCGTATTACGCCCATGGGTTCTCTTAAGCCAAAACACCAGAACCAATACCACCAATCCTTAACAGGCAGATCGTGGTCACCTATCTAACTTGAAGACCCACTAAAGACGTTTTACTGTACTAGACCCCTGATCAGGAGGTCCCCGTCCGAACTGCCCCCCTGAGTATTTAAACGGAATTTCGGCTGAAAAGAAGATAAAATGGATTAGAGTCATGAAGACCACGCAAGTTAAAAATAAGAATTTATTGAACAGGCAGGTAGGTTATTATCTTCAATTTCCAAAATCAATTATAAAGGTTAAAAACAGAAATGCAGAGTAAAAGAGTTCTTACCAGCCTGTTTAGCTACACACAGAACATCGAGTATGCGCAGTGCGGGAAGTCGATTGCGATCTTCCTCGATTGCTTTGTCTCCCTTCCTTTTAAGCCAAATCCCGCGTTTGGTCTAGGCGGCATTGCCATAAATTAACCTGTCCGAATCATAAATCTCTAATTCCGGCCCCCACCATTTGGAGGAGGTTGTTAAAACAATTGGTGAGGAAATGGGGAAAAGGAGATGATTACCAGAGAGGACATTCCATTGTGTTAGGTTTTTCCTGAGTTATTGAAACTATGTTTTTTCAAATTCTATTTGGTATGAAACATATTTCATTCAATTGCTTGAATTATTGTGAACATGTACATACTAAACATGCCAAGTGGATGTAATATTATGGTGCAGTTGTCATGAAAATACCCTTCTGTTTAACCATTGTACACGCAATCCATGTTATTATTACATAAGGCATAATACAATAATACAATGAACACATGTGCATGGTTTGTAAGGTTTTCCGGGATTTGTAAATAAGATATACAGATGGTTTATAGTCCAGATCCAGAAAAGAAATACAAAGTGTAATGTCAGAGGGGTCCATATGTGGGCAGTGTGGTACTGTCCCGTGTAGTGCCCCACCAGGTGCCGGTCGCTTCACCCTTTACGACCCCAAAACACCCACACCCACAACCACAGGCAAAGAGACTAGTTCCCCTTATCTTGGTTGTGTCCAGGTGGTAACATTCCAGAGAGCCAAATGGCCTGCCCATTCAGAGGAAGTCCGAGTGACTTATTGTTTTACCACAAGGCTCTCGGGTCCTTTGAAGTACACGCGGCGTCCCAGCATGCTGGCTTGTTCAAATGGCAGCCTTTTCTGGGTCCCAGTATAATTTCCCTCTTACAGGCGCGTGGGTGGGGGTGGCGGAGGTGGGGGGGGGGGGGGGGAGGCTGGCGTTGCAGTTAATTAAGAGAGAGGGTGGCGCATGGGGGGAGGCAGGGTGTGTGGGCGAAGAAAAGAAATGAGAAAAGGCTGGAGAGATGAGATGTGTGTGGCCAACTCCCCACGGAGAGCGTTTAACGTGGAGGTGTGGGTATGGGGGGGGGGGGGGGGCAGGGGGGAGTGCGTTTAATGTTGGGGCGGGGGGAGAGAAAAGAAGCGAGAAACGGCTGGAGAGATGAGATGTGTGCAGTCGGCGGCCAACTCCGCATGGAGAGCGTTTAACGTGGAGGTGTGGGTGGTGGGGGGGGCAGGGGGGTTTACGTTTAACTGGAAGGAGCGCAGACCGCCACAGCATCGCCAGCTTCCCGCGCCGCCGCCCGCCGTTCCAGAGGTGTGACTTCGGCAGCGACGCGCCGCGAAACGGTTCTCAGATCTCACCGTTCAGCAGGTTGTCCCGGAGCTGTTGTGTGTAACAAAAAAAGCATCTGTGGCGTAAAACACCTTTTTATCAGCGCGTTTCACACCGACGCCACGCTCGTTTGAGCCTGGAAATGAAAGCAAGGCCTGGGGGATTCAGGACATTTATGTCTGAAACTGAACAACTGAACCCTTTGATGTTTTTTTATTATTTTTTATTTTTTTTATTTATTTATTTATTTATTTTTAAATCAGACACATCAGGCCCAAAAACTTAAGCCAGTGAGTCCCTCCAGAGGTTCATTTGTAAATGTTTGGCTCCTGCAACCCAAGTCCATGGCAAACATGTTCTGAGCCAATCAGCTTCCAGCACAGACCATGTCGCCATGGGAATGAAATGTAGTTAACTCCTCCTCTGACTTTGCCGCTTCTCTCCGAGCGCTTCCATTGGGCGTTGAGTCCTGAAGGCGGTTGGGTTGGGTTGACTCTTGTTAAAAGAGCTCGTTTTAATTTTGGAAGATGTGGAGGATGTGTGAATGGAGGGAGCGGGAGAGAGAGAGTGCGAGAGAGAAAGAGCAATAGAGAGAGAGAGAGGGAGCGATAGAGACCAAGAGGGAGAGCGACCGAGGGAGAGAGAGCTAGAGAGAGAGCAAGAATGAGAGAGAGGGGGAGAGAGAGAGAGAGAGTGAGAGCAAGAGTGAGAGAGAGGGAGAGAGAGAGAGAGAGAGAGAGAGCAAGAGTGAGAGAGAGGGAGCGAGAGAGAGAGAGCGCACAAGAGAGAGATATTTGATTTTTATATCCCATTTATTTGAATATCACAAAAAATATAATTGCAGAAACAAATAAACAAGCAGTAACCTTCATTCCATGGCAATGTTCCTAAAAGACACTAAAAAAGGGACAAAAAAAGCTGAGAGATTTTAAAAGGAACAAATGAAATCACAATAAAAACAATTCGTAACAATAAAACCATCTGAAAACAGACCTACAGTAAGACGAAGGTGAAACCAAGAAATAAAATAAATATGTAAAGGCGCAATAAAACCAGAGAGAGAGAGCAATGAGACGCAGAGCATGAGACAGCATTTTTTTTGTTTTAATGTGGAGGACAGGCCGTTGGAAGTGGAGGACAGGCCGTTGGGTGAGGAAGGCTGAACACGGCCGGACAGAATGCGGTTTACAGTCGCGGAGTTCTCGCTGTGGAACATGAGAAGCCTGATCCGCTGGTCGAGGGTTTGTTTTGAAACTCCCGGGGAGAGCACCTGGTGTTCGCTGGACGTCCTCCGTGCCACCGCCTCACAGGGACAGAGGTTAAAGACCAGCCATACCCATGAGAAAAAACTTTTATTGCGCTAAGCGTACTTGGCAAAAACTTATATTATGATCTTAGCGTTCTTAGGTATAAAATAGTATCGTTCAGATATACATCACCCTACTGTTTCTTCACATGGGTGGTCCTGCGTTAAGTCAATATTTTCTTCAGTTTGACTTGGAACTTTTCTCAACACAAACATGGCAGTATTTGGGGATCACTGACATCACCAAATTGTGAGGAGGTAAAAATTGTTTATTAGTGCCACAAGGCAACAACACATTGAATCCTGTGTTTTCATCCTCGACGTGAGTGACTCACTGTAGGGGGGTAGGGGTAGGCGTGGAGGTCGAGTATTAGGAAGGTGGGGAGATCTGGATTTCCAAAACACCACCAATGTTTCCACATCCATGGAATTTTCCACATTTTTCACTCTGAAGCCGCATTCCTGGACTTATTAAAATCCCCTGCATTTGGGGGGGTGGGACATCCTCCAACCTGGCAACCCTACAACACACACCACACACACACACACACACACTCAAGTGCCCCCCCCCCCCAGAGGTAAAGGGGCCTCTTAACTCTGTATGGAAATGCCTCGTATGTTAACTGCTGGAGCCCCTGGTGATCCACCTTGGCACAAGGCGATGTGTTAGTCCAGCAGAGCGGTGTGTGTTAGATCTTGACCCCTTGGGGGGGCGGGGATGGGAGATGAAGGGGGGGGGATTTAAAAGGAAGGAGTCTGCGTGCCCCCCTCCTCACGTGTCGCGCCCTCCCCCCCCCCGTGCTGAGTGAGGCCCTTTTTATAAGGTCAGGAGCCTTGCCTCACCTTGTTCACTGCTCTCTGGGTTCGGACGGGAATTTCGGGGCAAGTAAAAGTGTGAAGAGCTCGGCGTTAATTATCCCCTTACTTGCCTCTGCAAGGACAGCGGGGAGGGAGCGGCCGACGCCTGCGGGCTTTTCAGAACACGCCTGCGCTTAGGAACCGGAAACACCACCCCCCCCCAGCCCCCCCCCCCCACGTCTCAGCCGCCGCTCCTCTTCTTCAGCAAGCACCGCAGTTCAGCTGATGAATGGAGCCGTCAATCAATGAAAGGGCCGTCCTGGGAGAGAGAGAGAGAGGGTAGAGCGGAGGAGAGAGAGAGAGAGAGAGAGCGGAGGAGAGAGAGAGGGGGAGAGGGGGAGCGAGAGAGAGAGTAGAGCGAGAGAGAGAGAGGGGGAGAGAGGTGGAGAGAGCAAGTGAGAGGGGAGGTGCGGGAGAGAGTTGTGGGAAGGGGGGAGAGAGAGGGGGAGAGGAGGAGAGAGAGATGGGGAGAAAGAGAGAGAGGGGAGAGAGGGAGAGAGAAGCGGAATTCAGAGGGGTAAAGCCTGCGGGGTGGGGGGTGGGGGTTGGGGTCTCCTCTGAGCGCTACGCTGGCCGTTTCTAAATCAGGGTCCGTGTTCCCGTCCCAGCACTGAAACACGCTGACGCTGCAGCTCTCCCTGGTGACACCGGTCCCCGGATTTGCCCCGGGACACTGTCCTGGGCGGGGCGGAGAGAGTGATGGTGGGACGTCTTCTTTTTTTCCGGATGACACCCCACCCCCTCCAAACCCCCCCCCCCCCTCCCCGGGTCACAGAGTTGGGTCACATGGCGGTCATGTTTCACCCCCGCCTGAAAGGGAAGTTCATTTTCCTGAAGCCGAAAGGGATTTCTTATGTGTCTAGCGTCCATGTCCAGGCGTCAGGGAAGGACCTACCAGAATACACCACACCCCCACCCCCCACCCCCCACCCCCTCCATCCTGGTCCCAAAGCGCTCTCCAGCAGCGGTTGAGGAGCAGTGAGGTGATGATTAACTGCTGTCTCCTTCCCCAGGGCCGCTGCTTTGGGTTCATCATCATGCACAGTAAACGCGAGCGAGAATAACGACGCCCGAGTCAGGAGCGTCACAGCCGATAGTCCCCGCAGTCAGTACATAAAACCTACTGCGTTAGGCCTAGTGCCTCAGTGGATGCAGTAGGAGAGATACAGGATGCAGGGGCCTTAACCTTTTAAGGAGTGTGAGGTCACAAACGTGTGATTAGAGGGTTCTTAGCTGAACGTTCTAATGCTGATGATGCCGTCAACCCCCTAAAATCAGGGAGTTCTAGAACGGACTTCTGAAGAAAAGAAGAAGAAGAAATAAAACATTGCAGAGAAACTGTTTCTTGGGGGGTTAAAAAACAAAAATGTTTTGGGGAATATGGTGTTGCTTTTTTTTTTGGAAGGCTAAATAATCCCGTGATGAATCCCGGGAGATCTTCAGTAGTTAACCAAGAACATTCTTCTTTTATTATTATTAATAAAAAAATTTGTGATGATCATCATCATCATCTTCGAAAAAAGGGGGCCCTGTGCCTGCCCCCTTCGGGTAGGAAAAGCGATGGGGTTTTTTCCCCCCGCTTGGGGATGCCCTGTCACCCCATCCGTGACATGCCCCTTTCCTCGGGGGGGAAACCACAGAGGGCGTTTGGCGGGCCCCCCCCTTTCCCCCGGTTTCGGGAAAACCTGCGGGCCCCGGGGGGAAGGCAAAACCCCCCGGGCCCCCCTTCCCCGCCCGCCGCCGTTTTCCCGGGGGCGCTGGCAAAAAGGGGCCCCCCGCCGTTAAATGGAAAGGGGTTTTTAAAAAGGCCCGGCTGCTAAAATGATTTAAAAGCTTAAAAAGGTGCCCTCTGGGTTTGATTTATCCACCCTTTTGCAGCCGGGGGCCCGTTTCCCCCGTTCTCAAAGTGCGGAGCTGTTTTCAGTCGGTTTCAGGTCTATTCCCCCAACTCTTCAGATATGTGTATAATGTGCCTATAAGATCTATAGTACCCCATTTTTACTCAACCAGGGGCAAAAATTTTGGTCGTAGCACAGAACATATCCCAGCATTTCCCCGCATTGCTTTTGATTTATTCTTTTCCCCCGGGGGTCCCTGCTGGAACTTACATTGTACATGTCATACACAGAAAATAGATTATTTTTTAGACAGGGGGGAGTCGGGGGGGGGTGACATAGCTCGGGAGGGGGGGTTGTCTGGCAGTCGGAGGGTTGGGTTGCCCCGCCCGGGGGGTCGTGTCCTGAGCAAGACCCCCAACCCCCTAACTGCTCTGGTGAATGGGGGGCATGGGGTTTGGGGGAAAAAAGCACATATAAATGCAGTCCATTTCCCATTTACCATGATGGGGTGAATTTTTTTTGGGGACATGTAAACACAAAAAAATAGTTTTGTTAAAGACGCCAGGGGGGGCTGATGGGGACGAGTGCAGAAAGGGGGATCACATGTTCTGAAAGACCTCTCAAAAAAAAAATGTGCCTACGGTGCCCCCCAAAAAAAAAAAAAAAATCTTTTTTCCAAGGAGCACATGTGCCCCAAATTTTTTAAAAAAAATAAGGAACACAAATGCACCTTTAGTAGAGGTCCCCCAAAATTTTTTTTTTCCGGGTGGCACCGTAATTTTCGGGAGAAAATGCCCTACAAGGGGGGGCCCAGAGCCCTGCCTATCGAACTGATTAAAAAAAGTTTTGTGCTTTTGCACAGATGAAGACGCTGCTCTGCAGGAAAGGGGGTTGTAATTGCTTTGGTTCTGTCTCTTCCGCGCGTTGTCGCCTCCAAGGGGCCCCTGGGGAAAACCCACCCCCAAAAACCCCAAAACCCCCAAAGGGGAAGCACCCGGGGGTGTCAAAAACCCCGGGGGGCGCCTGGGGCCCCGAACCCCCGGGGCCCCGCCCATTTCCGGGGCCCGCCCGCCAAAACCGGGGGCCCGGGGGCCCCGGGGCGGAGGGGGCGGGCTGTCGGGGGAAAAATTGGGGGAAAGGGGCCCCGGGGAGGAGGATGTGGGGGGGGGGCGGGGGGTCTTCCCCGGGTGCGGAATCTGACCAATAGGGGGAGGTCCCGGAAAACGGCAGGTTGGGGGGTCCGTGAGGGCGGGGGGTTTTTGGGGGGCCGGGGGGGAGGGGGGGGGTGGGGCGGGGGGCCCCGGGGGCCCCCAAGTTTTTTTTGGGGGTTTTTAAAAACCCCGTGCCTGGGGCGTTTTTTGCGTGAAAAAACATTTCCCCAAGCCACCTAAAAAACAAGGGAGCCAGTTTATTATGAAATATTAACGCGGTATGTCACAGAAGTTTTTAGACGGCACCGCAGGAGGGTGCCCAAAAAAAAAAAAAAAAGGGAAAAAAAGAGGTTTTGGGGGAGGCCTTTCAGGGGCCCCGGGGGGGGGGGGGGGGGGGTCCCGCTTTTCCCCCCTTCGCCCGGGGGGGGCCCCACGCTGACGCTCCCTCCGGGGGGGCCCCCCCTTTGGGAACCCCCCTCCTTTCGTTTCTGCAAAAAAAAAGCCGCTCGAAAATTTGAAGTTTGAGTTGGGGTTTTTTGCTAACGTTTTAATAGCTGGGAAATCTTTATTTACCGCTTTTTTTTAAATTTTTTTGGGGCACTTGTCTGTTGGGCGTCCCGGCTGAAAGGGGAAAGCCCTTTAAAAAAAGGGGGGAAAAAACCAAAAAAGGGGGAGAGATGTGTTCAGATTCAGCCCGAGCCCGAGCAGGGATAGACACAACATGCTGGAGCACAGACTTGCCCCGCTCCTGAGACAGAACAACTGTCCTCCCCCGACTGCAGCGACCCGCTTTCTTTTTTCTTTCTTTAAACCCCCAAAGGGGGCCAAAGGGAGTGAGTCCCCAATCCAACCCCCGGTTTACAGTCACAATCTCCCCACACCCCCCGTTTCCCGGCCCCCCCTCAAAACCCCCCCCCCCCCCTCCCATGGCTGATTTTGGGCATATCCCTCTGTAGAGTCCCCCCAAGGTCCTGGCTGATGAGAGGGGGGGGAGTTTAAAGGGGGGCCCCTACCGGTGGGTGTTCACCCCTTTCCCCCTCCCCCCACAGGGACCCCCTGCCTGAGGAACATTCCACGGGGAAACCCGATCACCGCCTTCATCCTGCGGCACGCCACCTGGTTCATCGTCCAGCTCACCATGAACCCGGGGACGAGAAAGGGGTGGGTGCAGCTGTTTTCTCTTAAGCACACCCCCACACACTCACACGCCTATACACACACCCCCGTTTCACACACACACCCCGGACACCACGACGTAAACACACACACACACACAGGCACCCCCATACACACACTCCCCGCCTATACACACACACACAACTAAACACCCCACACCTATACACACACACTCACACACCTATACCACCAGCACACACCCCACACAGACACAAAAAATGAAATGCACGCCGCCCAGCACTAAAAAAACACACACACACCTATATACACACACACACACCTATACACCCCCACGCACTCACCTACACATACACACCTATACACACACACTCCCCCTATACACACACCCTGTACACACAAAAAAGACACCCCGCACGAAACACACACCCCCCGGGCACCCCACACACAAACACACACAAAATACACATACACACCTACACACCCCCCGCACACAAAAACCTCTACACGCACACCCCCCCACACACACACAGAAAAAAAGCACACTCACACACACACACACACACACAGAAAAAAAGCACCATGACCCCCGGGTTCCCCCAAAAACAAAGGGTGAGATAGGGGGTCCTGCCACCCCCACATCCGTGGTGTTATGTTTGTCTGTGCTCGTCTCTTTGGGGGGCTGTCGGGGCCCCTTTGGTTTCGGGCCGGGGGGGCCCAAACATGCCCCATGGAGGATCTGCTCATTTCACAAATTTAAATTTCCCCTCCTCTCTGGTTGAAGGTAGGTTAATTGGTGAAATAAGCAGGTGCAGTGATTGGTTGGAACAAAAAACCCGCATACCTTCCATGGCAGGGTTTTTGGGGACACCGCTGTTGGTTTTATTCGTGATTGGCCTACTAAACGGGGGGGCCCCTTTTTTTTTATATTGCCAAGCTGGTCTAGCTGTTAACATTCTCATAATGAGCTCCGGGGGTTTTTAGTGTTTTGTAGAAGGGGGTTCTGGGGTTTTGATGGGGTGTAAACCCCCCCCTTTAAAAAAAAAAAAAAAAGTTTTTTGGGGGGGGAAAAAAAACAATCATATTTGAACACCGGGAAAAATTTTTTGGGGGGTGATAAAAAAAAAAAGGGGGGCGGGGGGGGGGGGGGGGGGGGTTTAAAAAACCCGGGCCGCAGCTGTTTTCATGCGGGGTGAAAAGTTGCGCGGCGGGCCCCCCCTCCGTTGAACCGGCGGAAATTGGACCCGGGGGGGGGTTTAAAAGGACAGGGCTGCGGAGCGCCCCCCCGCCATCGCCTTCATGACGGGACCATTAACCCCCCTAACCCCTAACCCCTAACCCAACATTCCCCCTTTTCTTCCGAGAGAGACAACGAGAGAGAGAGGGGGTGAGCGGGGGGGCCCGGGAAATTCACGCGATCGACAGTGACTGGGGGCATTTACCCAGAATTTTGGGCCCCTTTCCCCGGGGGGTGCCGCTATAGTGTGCACCCTGTACGGGGGGGACAGGGGGGAAATGACCCCACAAAGGGGGGTGCCCAAATTCTTGCCCCCCGCCCGGCGTAGGTCTCTTGGTGTTGGCATTTAAGAAACCCTACGCGCGTGCTGTCCGATGTCAGCTTTCTCCCGGGGAAGTTGGGAAATAAGGGGGAGTCCAGTTGATCCCCGGCCCCCATTTTGGCACTGCCTGCCGACGGGGCAGCCCAACAGAGGGGGGGGGGCGGAACAGGTGGGCACAAAAAAAAGGGCCCCGGTTGGATTTTGGTGAAATGTTTTAGGTGAACCCCGGGGCCCCTTTGGGGTTAAAAAGGGAAAAACTTTTCCCAGGCTATATCTGGGTAAAACCTAAATATTGTGGGGTTAACCCAGTCCATTTACATCAAAAAGCTCTCAGCGTAGATTTGCACCACTCTAAGGTGTCTGTGCTCCGGTTTTTGCTCCCGAAGCTGAAGCCGTGGGATTACTGAAAGGTTTGGGAAACTGGAAATGATATTTTCAGAGATGGGAACAGAAAAAAGGGGGGGGTTTTTTTTTTTTTTATGGGTTCTGGGGGGGGCATGCCCAGGAGGTCTCAAAGTCTTGGAGCCCTTAAAAATGGGGAGGGAAAAACATTAAAATTATAATGTTAATTTTCATATTTCAGACATTAAGTCGTTAAAGTGATTTGGGGGGTTTTTGGGCCGTATCTGAAAAATGCAGCTAGTGAAAACAACCCCCAAAACTGTGCACACATGTTATTCATGTCCCGTTTCCAGGGGTTGTGTATGGGATGAACGGGGTTTTTTTTTGGGGGGAAAATTTAAAAAAAAATGTTTGCTCCTTCTGAGGTTGCAAAATTGGGGGGAAAAGGTTACAACCAAAAATAGGTTTCCCCAAATTTTTATTATTATTTTATTATTATTATTTTCCCGAAGAATAACTGGGGTTTTTAAAAAACACACACAGCCTCTGGGGCTTGGTGTTGCTGGGAAAAGGCTGCTTTTGGGAAATTGTTTGCAATTTTTTACACCCCTGGGTTCGAAACGTTAGTTAGGTACTTTTAAATTTTATTTTCTGAAAGCCTCAATGCCAGCCATCTAAAGCTTCTAAAACTTCTCCTAATGTCAAACATGTCCTGCACTGCACAAAAAACTGCCTGGGCCCCAAAAAAAATACACTGCCCCCACCCTTTAGCAAGGTATTACCCTGCATTGCTTCATGTATATCCAAAGTATAAATAGATGTAATGTAAATGCTATGGGGAAGTTTAAAAATCGCCTGGATAAGAGGGTCTGCTGGATACCTGTAATGTAAATACAAAACTGATATTTAAAAAAATTTTAAAATTTTAAAAAATTTAAAAAAAAATTTATGGGGGGTCAAAAAAAAAAAATATAAAAAAATCTGATTTTCAATCCTTTAGAAAAAAAAAGATCACTGTCCGTCTGTCCATCTCCCCCTATCTGTCTACATGGTCTACAATCTTTTTTATCAAAACAAATTTATCTAATCTATAACTGGTTGGGAAACTTTTTTTTCATTTACCCTGACAAGCTAAATACCCTGCATGATTATACAAAAACACACACACACCTGCACACACACACACACAAAACCCCACACACGCACACACACACTCACCCACACATTCCCCCACACTCACACACACACACACACACACACATTTTCTCAAAGCTGATGTAGTTTTTCCCCCAAAAGCCTCAGCCCCCCCCCCCTTTTTTTTTCCCCCGCCAGATAAAAGGGGGCCCCTGAAAAACCGGGGGTTTTCCGTGTTCCCCCCTTTTGGGGCCCCCTTTTTTGTTTGGGAGGAAAACCCCCCCCCGCTTTTCCCCCCCCAAAAACAGATACCCGGCCCTCCCCAGAACAGAAACCCCCCGCCCCCCCCCAGAACAGATACCCGGGCCCCCCCCGAACAGTCCCCGGGGCCCCCCCCCGAACAGATCACCCGGGGGCCCCCCCCGAACTCACTGGGGGCCCCCCCGAAAAGATCCCCGGGGCCCCCCAGAACAGATCACCCAGGGGGCCCCCCCCCGAACAGATCACCCGGCCCTCCCCCCCCAAAAGATCACCCGGGCCCCCCCCCGAACAGATCACCCGGCCCCCCCCCAGAACAGATCACCCGGGCCCCCCCCAAAAACAGATCACCCAGGGCCCTCCCAGAACAGATCACCCGGGCCTCCCAGAACAGATCACCCGGGGCCCCCCCCCGAACAGATCACCCGGCCCCCCGAACAAAATCACCCGGGGGCCCCCCCCGAACAGATCAACCCCGGGGCCCCCCCCCGAACAAACACCCGGGGGCCCCCCCGGAGGGGGGGGGGGGGGAGGAGGGGAGGAGGAGGAGGGGAGGGCGGCTGGGGGGGGTTTTGGGGGCCGTGGAGTCAAAACGCTTTTTTCCGCCTGGGGCTCAACCGTCGTGGCCACCCGCCCCCCCTAAAACCCCCCCCCTGGCCCCCCCCCCCTACGCGCCGGCCGCTGCCGGATGGGCCCGGCCTGGGAGCTGGGGGTGAAAGCGCCGAACCCCCAAACTCGACACCCGGGGACCCCCGGCGGGGTTGGGGTTTTTCCCCGGCTCTGAGAGGGGGGAGAGAGGAGGAGAGGGGGGGAGGGAGGGGGAGAGAGAGGGGGAGGAGAGGGAGGGGGGAGGGAGGGGAGGGGGGAGAGGAAGAGGGGGGGGGGAAGGGGGAGGGCAGGGGAGAGAGGGAGAGAGAGGAAGAGGGACAGGGAGAGAGAGGGAGAAAGAGGAAGAGGGAGAGGGAGAGGGACAGGGAGAGGGACAGGGAGAGAGAGGAAGAGAGAGAGGGAGAGGGAGAGGAAGAGGGAGACATGACCGCAGTCACACGGTCAGCGGTTCTGCGTCGTGACGTTAAGAAAACGATAAAAGGGGCAGGGCTGAGGAACCCTCCCCCCCCTTGGCAGTGTGCCAGAGGCTCGCGGGGCAAAAAACCCCCCGACCCCCCTCCCCCCCCTTGGTGGATTCCCCCCAATTTGGGCCTGGGCCCGGGGCCCCAGGCCCCCCCGTCCAATAAAATCCCTTTTTGACCCCGCAGCCGCCAGCCCCGGTTCCCCCCCCCCCGGTCCCCCAGCCCCGCTGCCCCCCCCCCGGGCCCCGGGGCTCCCCAGCCCCCCTCTGCCCCGGGGCCCCCGGGCTCCCCAGCCCCGTTGCCCCCAGCCCTGATCACAAAAAGGCGCTGACCCCCCCCCTGCGTTCCCGGGCCCCCGGTTTATTCCGGGAAAAAACCGGCCCTCCCCGATGTTGCAGGGGGCCCCTCCGGGGGGCCCTGGCTGGGTTTTTAAGACGCCCCCCCACCCAACCACTGTTTTTTTTTAAAAACACCCCCCTTTCCCCCCCCCCCAACCTTTTAAAACCCGCCTCCTCCCCCCAAATTTGCCGGGTTGACCGGGGGCCCCCACCCAATTCTTTTAGTTGCCACTCTCCGACCCCCCCGGCTCCCCACCCCCCACGGCCAATGGGCTCTCCGGTGGGTGAGTCCCCCCGGGTGCCCCCCCCCCGCATATCCCCTTTCCCCCCACCGCCCCCCCCCGCCCGCCCCCCCGCCAAGTCCGTGACTTCCCCAAATGTTTGGGGACCGAGGAAGGGGGGGGAGGTGGAGGGGGGGGGGTAAGGGGGGGGGAGGGGGGGTCACCTGTCCACCCCCCAGCTCCTGATCCCCAAATGCTTTGGGGGCGAGGAGAGGGGGGGGGGGGAAGGGGGGGGCTCGGTTTGGAATTGAGAGGACGTTTTCCCCTAATGCCTCTTTTGGCGGGGGGGAGGTGATAATGCCCTCCCCCCCTAAGATGCATTGGAGGCCCCAACCCCCCCCCTCTCACTAAAGCCCCCCGGGCTGTCTTAAACGTAGAAGGTGGGGGGTGGACGGGGGGTGGGGGGGCTGGAGAAATTGGGGCCTTTCCTCCGGCTCTCTTGTTTTTTAAAAACCTAACTGAACAGGGGTACAGCCTCGATGGGGGCAGGGGGGGGTAATTGGAAAAAAATTTTTTTTTTTTTCAAAATTTTTCTTTTTTGGCCATCCTAGCTGGGCCCCCCAAACCCCATCATTCGCAGATGGGTCTGGCTGGCGGGGGGGAGAGTGGGGGGGCTTTGCACTCCCCTCCGCACTCACTGTGGGCTTCACGATGGGCATAATTAATTCTGATTTTTATAGGGGATTGTGGGTTTTTTAGGGGGCTGATGGGAAGGAAGGAAGGGGGGGGGGGGGGGGTGGTGGGGAGGGGGGGGGGGTTGGGGTTTTACGTTGATTGTTTCTTTTCTCCCAGGATCCCTTTTCCCCATCATCGTGCCTGGGCCTCGGAATTCCCACGACAACGAAAAGTGATTTTTTTGGGTTTTTTTAACGCCCCGGGGCGGGAAGGCAACGTCCCAAAAATTAATTTTCACTGGTCTATTCTGCAGTTTGTAAAAAAAAATTTAAAAAAATTAAAATAAATAAAAAAACAGTTTCCGGGAGAGGAGTGATTAAGATTGTGCGTTTGGGAATGAAACCGGGGTTTGGATGGCGGGGAGTTTTTTGGCCCTGCGAAGCACGCTGATGCATTCTGATGAAAATCGAAATGTTTTTACTGAGAGCACGAGCTGCGTCTGTTCATTGACCGATTCTCAATATATTTTCTGGCCGCACCTGCTGCTCACAGCCAGTTTGAGTGCAGTTTCCTCCTCTTCTATCCCTCAAGCCACACTGAAATACGGCGAAAAGCCCGTACAGACCTTAATATCGAGTGCCGGCCACCTTTCAGACACATAACCTGGGTATCATCTCAGCTTCGATCCGCCGTCGATGCCTTCAAACTCAGCGGCTCACTGCTTTTAACTTGCAGAAGGGGTCTGGGGGGAACCGGTTAGCATAAGCGCTAGATAATCTTGGCACAGGTAAAAATTACAGTTCATGAACATTTTTTAACGATGCTAACGGTGCATGGTGGAAAAACCTCTATGGAGCAGGTAATTAAAGCTCAAATTTAAGTCTGGAAAAGCTGGGAAATGTCGCAATCATTTTTTTAATGACACTGCCACTTTAAATCGGATGAGTACTGCTGTGCGGACCCCCATTAGGTTGAGAGCACCTGCCCCAGAGGGGGGGGTAGAGTGAGTGTTTGCATGTAAGTAGACTTTTTTTTTATTTTTTTTCTGCACTGCCATGCTTACTTATTTTTGCACTTGGTCTTGCTTCGTGTCTACAGTTATGTAGATTTGTCTGTGGCTTAGTTGATATTCTGGCGTTGTTCTCCTAGTAGCCTGCTGAATGCACACGCGTGAAGTGGAGTGAGGCACTTAAATTGCATGGCCTGCCATCGCGTGCATTAGCAGCTCGGAGAGTTCGTGAGATGTACTTCAGACGGTGCTGAATCGCAGCCTAGTGGGTCAAAATATTTACTTGAAATATTTTCACCGGTGTATTTTATTTTATATACTGTTTGTCGCTAGATTTTACACTTTTAAAAAAATTATAATAATAATAATAATTCCTGAAAAGTTTCTCTTAGCTGACAAAATCGCCATGGCAACTGTGCTAGGCAGGTGACTCTGTGGCTCCACCCACCTGAAGACTCTGTAGGGACTGAGCCAAAACAGAATGGGGGAAGGGTTTTACCTAGTTTCACTCTGTCTTCGGGGGGATTGTAACCCCTCACCTCCCTGAAACCTGTTGTTTTTGTTTTTAATCCCAGGTGTGGTTTGGGAAGCGAGGGAGGCGTTTACCGGACTAATTCCCAGGGTCCCATGATTTCGTTTGCTGGTGAGACGCTTCCTCCACGCCCTCCCCACCTGCCGCCATGATTCAGTGTTTTTTTTTTCAGAATGGTGTCCCCAGACTGCGCCCGACTCTCCACACATCTACGCCGTGAGACCTGACGGGAGGCCCAACGTTTTCCCTCGACCACTGTTTTTTTTCTTCACGCAGAAACCGTTTTAATTCCCTGGGGAAAAACAATTTTTTTTTAAAAAAAAAGGGACGCTGATGGATTTTCATGTCGTTTTTGGCCATTTTTTTTTTCTTTACGAAACGTAATTTTGAGAGAAATGTACCCCGGCCGCGTTTTTAATTTAGTTGATTTGAAATTGCGCTGACGGCAGGCCCACCTTAATTTAATT
>NC_057949.1:28447540-28462540 GCF_018555375.3 Anguilla rostrata
GAGATGAGATGTGTGCGGCCAACTCCCCACGGAGAGCGTTTAACGTGGAGGTGTGGGTATGGGGGGGGGGGGGGGGGCAGGGGGAGTGCGTTTAATGTTGGGGCGGGGAGAGAGAAAAGCAGCGAGAAACGGCTGGAGAGATGAGATGTGTGCAGTCAGCGGCCAACTCCCCATGGAGAGCGTTTAACGTGGAGGTGTGGGTGGGGGGGGGCAGGGGGGGTTTACGTTTAACGGGAAGGAGCGCAGACCGCCACAGCATCGCCAGCTTCCCGCGCCGCCGCCCGTCGTTCCGGAGGTGTGACTTCGGCAGCGACGCGCCGCGAAGCGGTTCTCAGATCTCACCGTTCCGCAGGTCGTCCCGGAGCTGTTGTGTGTAACAAAAAAAGCATCTGTGGCGTAAAATACCTTTTTATCAGCGCGTTTCACACCGACGCCGGGCTCGTTTGAGCCTGGAAATGAAAGCGGGGCCTGGGGGATTCAGGACATTTATGACTGAAACTGAACAACGGAACCCTTTGATGTTTTTTTTATTTATTTAATTTTTTATTTTTTTTTATTTTTATTTTTTTAAATCAGACACATCAGGCCCAAAAACTTAAGCCAGTGAGTCCCTCCAGAGGTTCATTTGTAAATGTTTGGCTCCTGCAACCCAAGTCCATGGCAAAAATGTTTCTGCCTACTCAGCTTTCCAGCACAGACCTGTCCCATGGGGTGATACTGAAGTTAATCTGGGTCTGACTCTTGCTTATCCGAGCGCTTCCATTGGCGATGTGAGTCTGAAGGAGGTAGGGGGGTGATCTTGTAAAAAGAGCTGTTTTAATTTGAAGATGATGAGAGGATGGGAGTGAGAGGGAGAGGACGGGGAGAGAGAGCAGAGAGAGAGAAGAATGAGAGAGAGGGAGAGAGGAAGAGAGAGGAGAGCAAGAGTGAGAGAGAGAGAGAGAGAGAGAGAGAGAGAGAGAGCAAGAGTGAGAGAGAGGGGGGAGAGAGAGAGAGAGCACGAGAGAGAGATTTGATTTTTATATCCCATTTATTTGAATATCACAAAAAATATAATTGCAGAAACAAATAAACAAGCAGTAACCTTCATTCCATGGCAATGTTCCTAAAAGACACTAAAAAAGGGACAGAAAAGCAGAGAGATTTTAAAAGGAACAAATGAAATCACAATAAAAACAATTCAGAACAATAAAACCATCTGAAAACAGACCTACAGTAAGACGAAGGTGAAACCAAGAAATAAAATAAATATGTAAAGGCGCAATAAAACCAGAGAGAGAGAGAGAGAGAGAGCAATGAGACGCAGAGCATGAGACAGCATTTTTTTTGTTTTAATGTGGAGGACAGGCCGTTGGGTGAGGAAGGTGGAGGACAGGCCGTTGGGTGAGGAAGGCTGAACTCGGGTGGACTGAATGCGGTTTACAGTCGCGGAGTTCTCGCTGTGGAACATGAGAAGCCTGATCCGCTGGGTCGAGGGTTTGTTTAGGAACTCCCGGGGAGAGCACCTGGTGTTCGCTGGACGTCCTCCGTGCCACCGCCTCACAGGGACAGAGGTTAAAGACCAGCCATACCCATGAGAAAAAACTTTCATTGCGCTAAGCGTACTTGGCAAAAACTTATATTATGATCTTAGCGTTCTTAGGTATAAAATGGTATCGTTCAGATATACATCACCCTACTGTTTCTTCACATGGGTGGGCCTGCGTTAAGTCAATATTTTCTTCAGTTTGACGTGGAACATTTCTCAACACAAACATGGCAGTATTTGGGGATCACTGAGGAGGTAAAAATTGTTTATTAGTGCCACAAGGCAACAACACATTGAATCCTGTGTTTTCATCCTCGACCGTGAGTGACTCACTGTAGGGGGGTAGGGGTAGGCGTGGAGGTCGAGTATTAGGAAGGTGGGGAGATCTGGATTTCCAAAACACCACCAATGTTTCCACATCCATGGAATTTTCCACATTTTTCACTCTGAAGCCGCCATTCCTGTGACTTATTAAAATCCCCTGCATTTGGGGGGGTGGAAATCCTCCAACCTGGCAACCCTACACACACACACACACACACACACACACTCAAGTGCCCCCCCCCCCAGAGGTAAAGGGGCCTCTTAACTCTGTATGGAAATGCCTCGTATGTTAACTGCTGGAGCCCCTGGTGATCCACCTTGGCACAAGGCGATGTGTTAGTCCAGCAGAGCGCGTGTGTGTGTTAGATCTTGACCCCTTGGGGGGGCGGGGGATGGGAGATGAAAGGGGGGGGGGATTTAAAAGGAAGGAGTCTGCGTGCCCCCTCCCTCCGTGTCGCCGCCCCTGCCCCCCCCCCGTGCTGAGTGAGGCCCTTTTTATAAGGTCAGGAGCCTTGCCTCACCTTGTTCACTGCTCTCTGGGTTCGGACGGGAATTTCGGGGCAAGTTAAAAGTGTGAAGAGCTCGGCGTTAAATTATCCCCTACTTGCCTCTGCAAGGACAGGGGGGAGGGAGCGGCCGATGCCTGCGGGCTTTTTAGAAACGCGCCTACGCTTAGGAGCCGGAACACCCCCCCCCAGCTCACCCCCCCCCCCGTCTCAGCCGCCGCTCCTCTTCTTCAGCAAGCACCGCAGTTCAGCTGATGAATGGAGCCGTCAATCAATGAAAGGGCCGTCCTGGGAGAGAGAGAGAGAGAGGGTAGAGCGGAGGAGAGAGAGAGAGAGAGAGAGCGGAGAGAGAGAGAGGGGGAGGGGGGAGAGGGGAGAGCGAGAGAGAGAGGGAGGAGCGGAAGAGAGAGAGAGGGAGAGAGAGAGGGAGGGGAGAGAGCAAGTGAGAGGGGAGGTGCAGAGAGAGAGTGGGAAGGGGGAGAGAGAGGGGAGAGGAGGAGAGATGGGGAGAAAGAGAGAGAGAGAGAGAGGGAGAGAGAAGTGAAATTCAGAGGGGTAAAGCCTCCAGGGGGTGGAGGATGGGGGGTGGGGGGGTTGGGGTCTCCTCTGAGCACTGCGCTGGCCGTTTCTAAATCAGGGTCCGTGTTCCTGTCCCAGCGCTGAAACACGCTGACGCTGCAGCTCTCCCTGGTGACACCGGTCCCCGCATTTCCCCCGGGACACTGCACTGGGCGGGGCGGAGAGAGTGATGGTGGGACGTCTTCTTTTTTCCGGATGACACCCCACCCCCCTCCAAACCCCCCCCCCCCCCCCCGGGTTCACAGAGTTGGGTCACATGGCGGTCATGTTTCGACCCCCCGCCTGAAAGGGAAGTTCATTTTTCCTGAAGCCGAAAGGGATTCTTTATGTGTCTAGCTGTCCATGTCCAGGCGTCAGGGGAACGACCTACCAGAATACACCACACCCCCCACCCCCCCCCCCACCCCCCTCCATCCTGGTCCCAAAGCGCTCTCCAGCGGCGGTTTGAAGAGCAGTGAGGTGGTGACTAACTGCCGTCTCCTCCCCCTGGGCCGCTGGCTTTGGGTTCATCATCATGCACAGTAAACGCGACGCGAGAATAACGACGCCCGAGTCAGGAGCGTCACAGCCGATAGTCACAGTCAGGCAGTACATAAAACCTACTGCGTTAGGCCTAGTGCCTCAGTGGATGCAGTAGGAGAGATACAGGATGCAGGGGCTTTAACCTTTTAAGGAGGTGTGAGGTCACAAACGTGTGATTAGAGGGTTCTTAGCTGAACGTTCTAATGCTAATGATGTCACAGTCACTGAAAATCAGGTGACTGAAATCAGCGAGGTTCTAGAACGCTGACTTAGAATTTTGAAGAAGAAGAAGAAGAAATAAAACATTGCAGAGAGAACCATCTCTTCATGGGTTAAAAGCAGCAAAATGTGTTTTGGGGAATATGGTGTTCGCTGTACTTTTGGCAAGGCTAAATAATCCCGTGATGAATGCTCAGAGATCTTCAGTAGTTAAGCCAAGAGACACATTCTTCTTTTTATTATTATTAATAGCAGTAAATCTCGTGATGATCATCATCGTCTTCATGATACCACGGCGGCCCTGTGCCTGTCCCCTTCGGCATGCTGCCCAGCTGAGCGATGGAGGATTCGCATGCCCCGTACTGTGATGCCCCGTCACGTCATCACGTGATGTGTCTTTCCTCGGCGGGGAGACCACAGAGGGCGCGTTTGCACGGACCCCGCGCTCCTCGTCCGCGCGGTTTCCTGCGAAACCGTGCCGGAGCGCCCCTGGGAAGACGCGCTTGCAGGCGCCCGCGCCCGCCTGTCCCGCCTGTCGCTCGTGTTTCTGAGGCGCTGGCGAAACGGCGGGCGCTCGCGCCGTTAAATGGAAATGGGTTTCGGAAAAGCTCCCGGCTGCTGAATGATTTAAGGAAGCGTTAAAGGTGAATTCCCTCTGAGGTGTCCCCGCCAGTTTATCCACCGCTTCGCACGTCGGCGTGCGTCTTATTCCCCGCTCTCAAAGTGCAGCGAGTCTGATTAATTCAGTCTGATTACACGAGTCTATTCCTCCAGACTCTTCAGATATGTGTATAATGTGCTCTATAAGATCTATAGTAGCGCCTGTTAAATTTACTCAGCCAGCGTGCGAGTAATAAATCTGTTGTCGTAGCACAGAACATACCCCAGCAGTCTCGCATTGCGTTTCGTGATTTATTCAGTTGACCGAGGTCCCTGCTGGAACTTACATTGTACGTGTCATACACAGAAAATAGATTACTGTTAATTAGATGCCAGTGGAGTCTGATGGGGCGACATCTCAGGAGGTGAGAGCGGTTGTCTGGCAGTCGGAGGGTTGCCAGTTCGACCCCCCGCCCTGGTGGTGTCGAAGTGTCCCTGAGCAAGACACCTGAACCCCTAACTGCTCTGGTGAATGAGAGGCATCAGTTGTAAAGCGCTTTGGATAAAAGCGCTATATAAATGCAGTCCATTTACCATTTACCATGATGGGGATGAACTTACATTGTACGTGTCAGACACAGAAAACAGCGTGTTGTTAATTAGACGCCAGTGGGGTCTGATGGGGACGAGTACAGTAAGGATCACATGTTCTGTACATCTCTCTCACAGTGAAATTTGCTCTACGGTGCTCTCCACTAAAAAAATATTTTTTTTCCAAGGAGCACATGTGCTCCAAAGTTTAAAAAAATAAGGAACACTAATGCATCCCAATTAGTAGAGGTGCCCCTAAATTATTTTTTCCAGTCGGCACACGTGAATTTTCGGGAGAAAATGCTCCTACAGTGGGAGCACTGCGGAGCCCTGCTCTGTCGTAACAGATTGAGCAAAGTTTTTGTGCTTTGTGCACGGATGAAGACGCCTGCTCTCGGGTTGTAATTAAGCGCCTGGTTCTGTCTCTTCCGACGCGTTGTCGCCTCGCGTAGACGGGTCACTCTGGCAGAAACCCGGCCCCAAACCTTCAAAAACCCAAACGAGAAGCAGCCTTGAGGGGTGTCACAAAATTTCGGGGTCGCGTCTGAAGGGGCCAAACTCCCGGGCCGCGTGCGCCTCTATTTCCGTCCCGTCCGCCAAATTACCGCCGGACGCGCGGCTGGACGGGACGGGCTGTCAGGGATAATTGGGGAAGGTACCGCGTGAGGAGGGTGTGTGGGGGGGGGGGTGCTGGGGCTCTTCGCCGGGTGCGGAATCTGACCAATCAGGAGGGAGGTACGAGGGAGAGACGGCAGGTTGAGGGGTCCGTGAGGGCGAGGGTTTTTGGAGCGCTCGGAGACGGGAGCGGGGCGGTGTGAGCGGTCGGGTTCGACGGCTCCTGAAGTTTCTTTTTTGGGCGTGTGTGTAAACACGCGTGCGTGCCTGCGTGCGTGTTTTGCGTGTAAAAGCACTTACCCCGAAGCACTTACTCAAAAAGCAAGCGGAGCCAGTTTATTATGAAATATTAACGCCGGTGCCATGTCACAGAAGCTTCTTGAGACGGCACCCCGAAGCTTTTTAGGATGACGCTGTCCAAAAAAAAAAAAAAAAGGAACGAAAGAGGTTTGGGTGAGGCCTTCATGAGCGGCCCCGGGGGGGCGGGGCGGGGCGGGGCGGGGTCCCGCTGTTCCCCCTCTTTCGACCGGTCGGCCCGATCGCCTCGGGACGCTCCCGCTCCGGGGCGGTGCGCCACGTTACTGTGGTAACTCCCCGTCCTTTCGTTTCTGCGAAAAAAACAGCCGTTTTCTCGCTCGTAAGTTTGAAGTTTGAGTTCGCGGTTTTTAGCTATTATCGTTTTAATAGCTGAAGTCTTTATTGGTACACGTTTCTTTTTTGTCTTGAATTTTTTGGTGCACTTGTCTGTTCGGGGAACGTGCCGTGCTGAACACGGAATGCCTCAAATGTGCGGGGAAAGAATCCTTAAAAGGGGCAGAGATGTGTTCAGATTCAGCCCGAGCTCCGAGCAGGCGATAGACACAACATGCTGGAGCACAGACTCCCTGTCCCGCTCCTGAGACAGAACAACTGTCCTCTGACTGCAGCGATCTGCTTTCTTTATCTTTCTTTAAAGCACAGGGGCCCTAAGTGTAGTGTAGTCCCCCCCAATCCCCCCCCCCCAGGTTTACAGTCACAATCTCCCCACACCCCCTCGTTTCCCGGTCCCCCATCACAACCCCCCCCCGCCTCGCCATGGCTGATTTTGGGCATATCCCCTCTGTAGAGTCCTGTGCAAGGTCCTGGCTGCATGAGTATGTGTGGGTGGAGTTTACAGAGTGCCGCTACCAGGCTGGTGTTCACACCCTGCCCCCCCTCGCCCCCCCCACAGGAGCATCCGCTGCCTGAGGAACATCATCCACTGGAACCTGATCACCGCCTTCATCCTGCGGCACGCCACCTGGTTCATCGTCCAGCTCACCATGAACCCCAAAGTGCACGAGAGCAACGTGGTGAGTGCAGCTGTGTGTCTCTGAAGCACACACCCACACACTCACACGCCTATACACACACACACACCTGTACACACACACACACACGGACACACACGCACGTAAACACACACACACACACAGGCACACCTATACACACACTCACACGCCTATACACACACACACAACTAAACACACACACCTATACACACACACTCACACACCTATACACACGCACGCACACACGCGTACACAGACACACACACATGCATGCACGCACGCACGCACGCACATACACAAACACACACACACACCTATATACACACACACACACCTATACACACACGCACTCACCTACACATACACACCTATACACACACACTCACACCTATACACACACACCTGTACACACACACACAGACACACACGCACGTAAACACACACACACACGGGCACACACACACACCAACACACACACACATACACATACACACCTACACACACGCACGCACACACAAACCTCTACACGCACACACACCCACACACACACAGACACACAAGCACACTCACACACACACACACACACACACAGCAGCACAGCACCATGATGACCGGGTTGGTCCCTAACACACAGTGAGATAGAGGTCCCTGCCATAGCCACATCCGTGGTGCTTGATAGCTTGTCTGTGCTCGTCTCTTTGAGTGGCTGTCAGGCTCCTGGTCTGTCTAGGCCAGTGGGGCCCAAACATGCCCCATGGAGGCCATCTGCTCATTTCACTAATTAATTCCCTCCTCTCTGGTTGAAGGTAGGTTAATTGGTGAAATAAGCAGGTGCAGTGATTGGTTGGAACGAAAACCCGCATACCTTCCATGGCACGTGATTGGACACCGCTGCTCTAGGCTTATTCGGCTGATTGGCCTACTGAACGGACTGGCCGTCTTTTTATATTGCCACCAGCTGGTCTAGCTGTGTAACATTCTCATAATGAGCTCCGTGGCTGGGCTTTTGCAGTGTTGTTGTGAGAACTCGGGGTTCTCGTGGTTTTGATGGGGTGTAAACGCATCCTTAAAAAAAAAAAAAAAGTTTCTTGTGGGGGGAAAAAACAATCATATTTACGACACACCTGGAAAATTGTTGGGGTGATGAAACAACAAAATAGAGGGGCGGGGGGCAGGGGTGGGGGCGGGGGGGTGGGGTAAATAAACGGCTCGCCGCAGCTGTGTTTTGCATCGCGCGGTGAGAAAGTTGCGCTGGCGTTTTGTGCGCCCCTCCGTTCGAACACGGCGGTAATTAGGACCCTGGGGGGCGGTTTGAAAGGACAGGGCTGCGGAGCGCCGCCGCCGCCATCGCCTTCATGACGGGACCATTAACCTTACCCCTAACCCCTAACCCCTAACCCTAACCATTACCGGCCTTCTTACCGAGAGAGACAACGAGAGAGAGAGAGAGAGCTGAGCGCTTCGGTCGGGCACATTCACGCGATCGACAGTGACTGGAGGCAGTTAGCCAGAATCCGTTGGGCGCGTTCGTACGGGGGTGCCGCTTAGTAGTGTGCACGCCTGTACTGCTGGACATGGGGGGGAAATGACCCCACAAACCAGGGTGACCAAATTGGCATTGCGATCACAGACCGGCGTAGGTCTCTTGGTGTTGGCATTTAAGAGAATCTCACTAACGCTGCGTGCTGTCCGTATGTACAGCTTTCTGCACGAGGAAGTTGTGGTAATCATAACGGGCGAGTCCAGTTGGGCATACCGGTCCGCTCCAGCCCAATTTGAGCACTGCCTGTACTGACAGGGCAGCTCATACAGAGAGGTCAGTGGGCGGAACAGGTCGTGCACAAACAGAAGGCCGTCCGTTGAAGATATTTGGTGAAATGCCTTCAGGTGAACGCCCGGCTACATTTGGTTGAAAAGTGAAAGACGTAGCCAGGCTATATCTGGGTAAAACCTGAGAGCTATTGTGGGGTTAACCCAGTCCATTTACATCAAAACGTCTCTCAGCGTAGATTTGCACCACTCTAAGGTGTCTGTGCTCCGGTTTTTGCTCGCTGGGCAGTTAATGCTGAAGCCGTGGGATTACTGAAAGGTTTGGGAAACTGGAAGTGATATTTTCAGAGATGGTGAACAGAAAAGGGAGGGTTTTTTATTTTATTTATGGGTTCTGGAGGGGGGGGGGGCATGCCCAGGAGGTCTGCAAAGTCTTAGGGAGCCCTTAAAAAATGGGGAGTGGAAAAACATTAAAATTATAATGTTAATTTTCATATTTCAGACATTAAGTCGTTAAAGTGATTTGGGGCGTTTGTGGTCCGTAGTCTGAAATATGTTTCAGCGTAGTGTGCACAAGCAACTTCAAAGCTGTGCGTACAGCATGTTATGTCATGTCCTGTTTCCAGGGGTTGTGTATACAGTATGAACGGTTTATTTTCATTGCGTTTATTCACGATTATGAACATAAAATGTTTGCTCCTTCTGAGGTTGCACGCACCGTGGGAAAATGGTTACAACCAAAAATAGGTTTCATTATTATTATTATTATTATTATTCCTGAAGAATAACTGGGTGGTACACACACACACACACACAGCCTCTGGGGGCTTGGTGTTGCTGAACAGGCTGCTTTGAAGTTGTTTGCACGTATATTACACACCGCTTCGGTTACTTGAAACGTTAGTTAGGGTACTTGAAATTTTATTTTCTGAAAGCCTCAATGCCAGCCATCGTAAAGCTTCTAGAAACTTCTCCTAATGTCAAACATGTCCTGCACTGCACATAAAAACTGCCTGGACTAATCAAAAACATACACTGCCGTTGTACCCTTGAGCAAGGTACTTACCCTGCATTGCTTCAGTGTATATCCAGCTGTATAAATAGATGTAATGTAAATGCTATGTAGAAGTTGTGCAAGTCGCTCTGGATAAGAGGGTCTGCTGGATACCTGTAATGTAATATACAAAAACTGATATTTAAAAATTTCAAATTTAAAATATTTAAAAAACGCTTTATGGACTGTCAAATAAAATAAATATAAAAAGATCTGATTTTCAGATCCTTTAGAAAATATGATCACTGTCCGTCTGTCCATCTCTCCAGATATCTGTCTACATGGTCTACAATCTTTTTTATCGAATTAATCAAATTTATCTAATCTATAACTGGTTGAATCTTTACTTATCATGTTACCCTGACAAGCTATACATCACTCCTGCTATGATTATACAAACACACACACACACACCTGCACACACTCACACACACACCTACACACACACACACACACTCTCACCCACACATTCACACACACTCACACACACACACACACACACACACATTTTCTCGTAAAGCTGATGTAGTTTTTCCCCCAGAGCCTCAGCCCCTCCCCTTTTTTTTTCCCCGCCAGATAAATGGCGCCATGACAACAGCCGGGTGTTATCCGATGTTCCCATTTAGCGCCACTTATTCAGCTGGCAGGAACATCCCTGTCCCGCGTTCCGCCTCCTACAAAACAGATCACCCGGGCCCTCCCCAGAACAGATCGCCCCCGCCCTCCCCAGAACAGATCACCCGGGCCCTCCCCAGAACAGATCACCCGGGCCCTCCCCAGAACAGATCACCCGGGCCCTCCCCAGAACAAATCACTGGGGCCCTCCCCAGAACAGATCACCCGGGCCCTCCCCAGAACAGATCACCCAGGGCCCTCCCCAGAACAGATCACCCGGGCCCTCCCCAGAACAGATCACCGGGCCCTCCCCAGAACAGATCACCCGGGCCCTCCCCAGAACAGATCACCCGGGCCCTCCCCAGAACAGATCACCCGGGCCCTCCCCAGAACAGATCACCCGGGCCCTCCCCAGAACAGATCACCCGGGCCCTCCCCAGAACAGATCACCCGGGCCCTCCCCAGAACAGATCACCCAGGGCCCTCCCCAGAACAGATCACCCGGGCCCTCCCCAGAACAGATCACCCGGGCCCTCCCCAGAACAAATCGCTGGGGCCTTCCCGTCCCGTGGGCTGGTCCTCAGGCCGCTGAATTAGGCTCAGGGATCTCAGCCAGCTCCCCTCCCCTTTCCGGAAGAGTCCGCGGGTGAAGGCCTGCCTGAGGGCGGGAGACAGGGCCACTGGGCGGAGCCTGAGGGGGATCTGGAGCAGCGTTTACCCGCGCGGTGATAAGTCAGCCCCCATTACTAACACTGACAGGAGAGAGGAGGAGGAGGAGGAGGAGGGAGGGGAGGAGGAGGGGGAGGGGAGGAGGGAGGAGGAGGAGGAGAGGGAGGAGGAGGAGGAGGAGGGAGGAGGAGGAGGAGGAGGAGGAGGAGAGGAGGAGGAGGAGGAGGGAGGGAGGAGGAGGAGGAGGAGGAGGAGGAGGGAGGGGGGGAGGGGAGGAGAGGGAGGAGGAGGAGGAGGAGGGGAGGAGGAGGGGAGGAGGAGGAGGGAGGAGGAGGAGAGGGAGGAGGGGGAGGGAGGAGGAGGAGGAGGGGGAGGAGGAGGAGGAGGAGGCGCGAGCGTTGTGACGGGTTGTGGGCCGCATGGAGTCAAAACTGCTTTTATCCGCAACTCGGCTCAACCGTAAGCGTGAGCGCTTCACCCGCCTCCTCCTCAAACCCCCCCCACTGAGCCCCCAGCCCCCCCTACGCGCCGGCCGTCTGCCGGATGGAGCGCCGGCCTGGGAGCTGGGAGTGACATTTATAGCGCCCGTAACTTTCCCGCTAACTCGACACTAAGCGTGCGCATTACACCGAGCGCGGGTTGCCAGGTTTTCTCCCGGCTCTGAGAGAGGGAGAGGGAGAGGGAGGGAGAGGGAGGGAGGAGAGGGCAGAGACATGACCGCAGTCACACGGTCAGCGGTTCTGCGTCGTGACGTTAAGAAAACGATAAAAACGGTCACGGGTCTGCAGGAATCCTGCCGCCCCCGTCTGGCAGTGTGCCAGAGGCTCTGCGGGACGCACAAACCCCGCGACCCTCCTCCCCTCCCCTTGGTGGATTCCTCCTAATTTGGCGGCCCGCGTGGCGCCCGGCCTCCAGGCCCTCCCTGTCCAATAAAATCCCTTTATAGACTCCCGCAGCCGCCAGCCTCGGTCTGCCCCCCCCCCGGCCTCGGTCTCCCCCAGCCCCTGTCTGCCCCCCCCCCCCCCCCGCCCCTGTCTGCCCCCGGCCCAGAGCGCTCTGCGCCCACCGCGCGTTACGAGCCTTCAGTTTTTTCCGGAAAGCGGCCGCTTCTAAGAGCACCCCCTTCTGAGGGACAGATGTGTGTGGGGCCCACTCCAGAGGGGGCTCACTGGCTGGGTTTTAAGACGCCGCCCCCCCCCCCCCCCCCCCACCCCCCCCTGTTTTAACCACGCCTCCTTCCCCCCCCTTCTCAAGATCTGGTGCCGGCTGGTGACGGCGGCGTACAACTACTTCCACGTGACCAACTTCTTCTGGATGTTCGGCGAGGGCTGCTACCTGCACACGGCCATCGTGCTCACCTACTCCACCGACAAGCTGCGCAAGTGGATGTTCATCTGCATCGGCTGGTGTGAGTCCCGCCGCGAGGTCGCCCCGCCGCCCGCCTCCCCTGCATATCCACCCCCCCGCCCCGCCGCCCGCCCCCCTGCTGCCCGCCCGCCCACCCATGTTCCCTGCACCCCCGCCTGCCCGCCCGCCCGCCTGCCAACGTTCCGCTGACTCTGCCAAATGTTTGGGGACCGAGGAAGGGGTGGTGAAGGGGGTGGGGTAAGTGGAGGGGGAGGGGTGGGTCACCTGTCCGCCCGCCAGCGTTTCGCTGACTCCGCCAAATGCTTGGGGATTGAGGAGAGGGAGGAGGGGAAGGGGGCGGGGCTCGGGTTCGATGACATTGAGAGGACGTTTGGCGCTCCTGTAAGTGCCTCTTGGCTGGCGGTGGAGAGGCTGATAATCGCCATCCCTCGCTAAGATGCATCTGGAGAGCGTAACCGCACACCCCCCCCCCCCCCCCACCCCGAATCTCACTAACGCCCCTACGGGCTGTCTTCAATCGATAGAAGGAATCGGGGAGGTGGACGGGGGAGTGGGGAGGCATGGAGAAATTGGGCTCTTACCTCTCCGGTCTCTCTTGTTTGTTTAAAGTACGCTAACTGAACAGGGTGTGCACAGCCTCGATCGGGGGGGGGGCAGGGGGGTGTAATTGGAAAACCTTTTTTTTTCGTGTTCAAACATTGTTCTTTTTCGGCCAGAGTCCTCAGCTGGGCCTCAGAACCAGATCATTACGCAGATGGGTCTGGCTGGCGGGCGGGAGAGTGGGGGAGCTTCTGCACTCCCCATCCAGCACTCACTGTGGGCTTCACGATGGGCATAATTAATTCTGACTTTTCATCAGTGGGATTGCTGGGTGTTATTTGGAGGAGCTGATGGGAAGGAAGGAAGGTGGGGGGGGGGGGGCGGGTGGTGGTGGAGGAGGAGGGGGGTTCGGGGTTTGACGTTGATCTGTTTCTGTTCTCCTCCTCCCACAGGCATCCCTTTCCCCATCATCGTCGCCTGGGCCATCGGCAAGCTGTACTACGACAACGAAAAGTGAGTTTTTCGGGTTTTCAACGTCCCGTGCGGCGAAGGCGACGATGCATTCTGATGAAAATCGAAATGTTTTTACTGAGAGCACGAGCTGCGTCTGTTCGTTGACCGATTCTCAATATATTTTCTGGCCGCACCTGCTGCGCACAGCCAGTCTGAGTGCAGTTTCCTCCTCTTCTATCCTTCAAGCCACACTGAAATACGGCGAAAAGCCCGTACAGACCTTAATATCGAGTACCGGCCACCTTTCAGACACATAACCTGGGTATCATCTCAGCTTCGATCCGCCGTCGATGCCCTCAAACTCAGCGGCTCACTGCTTTTAACTTACAGAAGCACGGTCTGGGAACCTGTTAGCATGAGCGCTAGCATAATCGCTGGCACAGGTAAAATTACAGTTTCATGAACATTTTTTAACGATGCTAACGGTGCATGGTGGAAAGCTCTATGGAGCAGGTAATTACAGCTCAAATTTAAGTCTGGAAAAGCTGTGGCAAATGTCGCAATTCATTTTTATTAATGACACTGCCACTTTAAATCGGATGAGTACTGCTGTGTCGGACGCCATTAGGTTGAGAGCACCTGCCCCAGAGCTGGGGGTAGAGTGAGTGTTTGCATGTAAGTAGACTTTTTTTAAATTTTATTTGTTCTGCACTGCCATGCTTACTTATTCTTGCACTTGGTCTTGCTCTCGTGTCTACAGTTTATGTAGATTTGTCTGTGGCTTAGTTGATATTCTAGGCGTTGTTCTCCTAGCTAGCCCTGCTGAATGCACACGCGTGTAAGTGGAGTGAGGCACTTAAATTAGCATGGCCTGCCATCGCGTGCATTAGCAGCAGCTCGGAGAGTTCGTGCAGATGTACTTCAGACGTGTGCTGAATCGCAGCCTAGTGGGTCAAAATATTTACTTGAAATATTTTCACCGGTGTATTTTATTTTATATACTGTTTGTCGCTAGATTTTACACTTTTAAAAAAATTATTAATAATAATAATAATAATAATAATAATAATAATAATAATAATAGTAATTCCTGAAAAGTTTCTCTTAGCTGACAAAATCGCTATGTTGGCAACTGTGCTAGGCAGGTGACTCTGTGGCTCCACCCACCTGAAGACTCTGTAGGGACTGAGCCAAAACAGAATGGGGGGGGGGGTCTACCTAGTGTTCACTCTGTCTTCGGTGATGTGTAACCCCTCACCTCCCCTAAAACCTGTTGTTTTTGTTTCGAATCCCCAGGTGCTGGTTTGGGAAGCGGGCAGGCGTTTACACGGACTACATCTACCAGGGTCCCATGATTCTCGTTCTGCTGGTGAGAAGGTTTTCCCTCCACGTCTCTCCCACCTGTTGCCATGATACGGTGTTTTTTTTATCAGAATGGTGTCCCCATACGTGCGCTCCGACTCTCCACACATCTGCGCCTGTGAGACCTGACGGGAGGACGAACGTTTCCATCGACCACTGTTTTCCTTTTCTTCACGCAGAAACCTGTTTTAATTCCATGGAAGAAACGATAAAAAAATTTAAAAAAAGAAGGGACGCTCGGTGGATGTTCGATGTCGTGTTGGCCGTTTTTGTTTTTCTTCACGAAACGTAATTTCTGAGAGAAAATGTACCCTGTGCCGCGTTTTAATTTAGTTGATTTGAAATTGCGTCTGACAGCAGGCCGCACCGTCAATT